>NC_061832.1:320000-322500 GCF_019202785.1 Penaeus chinensis
TGTATCTCGGTCTTTATCTATATGTCTGTCTGTCTCTATCTATTTATCAATCTGTCTATCTCTTTCTCCATCTCTCTCTCTCTTCTCTTCTCTTCTCCTCTCTCTCTCTCTCTCTCTCTCTCTCTCTCTCTCTCTCTCTCTCTCTCTCTCTCTCTCTCTCTCTCTCTCTCTCTCTCCCTCTCTCTCCCTCTCTTTCCCTCTCTCTCCCTCTTTTTTTCCCTGTAAATACCGAAATAATAAGCATAACACTTAAAGTTTTCCCCCTTCCTCTCTAACACGAACTTACCTGTGAACGAGTTGAGTGTCGAGGGCCTGGGGTTGAGGCTGCCTCTCCGCCGGGCTCTGCTGCTGCTGGGGCAAAGGCAGGTCACGACCTCCTTCCTTATAGAGCGGTTGTAGAGCCCGTAGACGATGGGGTAGAACACGCTCGCCGTGAACAGGAGTAAGGTCGAGGTAACCTGGGGAATGGAATGGAAGTTATATTTTGGGCAGTTGTTGTTTATATGTGTGTTTTTGTTGCTTTTTGTGTTTGTTTGTGTGTTTTGTTGTTTGTTTATCTGTGTTTTTGTTTTTTGTCTTTGTTTGTTAGTTTGTTTTTGGTGTTTTTTAATGTATGTGTTTTTTGCTGTTGTTGTTTTCTTGTAGACTCATTGTGTATGTTGACTACCCTTGTTTTTTATCGTAATGATTATGTTGGTGGTATATTTGTATCAGTACTTGTTAAGTATATATGCAACTTAAAATGACAGTATGATGGCCAGGCCAGATTTTATTGGTATTTACTAAATCAGATATATATGTATATGTATATGAATATATATGTATATTATATATATTATATATGTATGTATGTATGTATGTATATATAAAAAAAACAATATCCAAAACCACAATATTTAAGAATAAAATATATGATAATATTTCAATAATAACAAAAAACTGAAAACCAAGTATATAGCCATAAAAAGGGGATTTAAAAAATGCTTACCCTAATCCAGTGAGGTAAAATAGACACCCTTTCGACGCCAAGAACCGCCTCCGCCACAGCCATGAGCGAGTAAGGCGCCCACGTGAACACATGCGCGCCCACCACCACGCACACGGTCCTGTAGACGGATACATACGTACACGGGTCAGATAAATCCTGACAATATATATATATATATATATATATATATATTTATATATATGTGTGTGTGTGTGTGTGTGTGCGTGCGTGTGTGTGTGTGTGTGTGTGTGTGTGTGTGTGTGTGTGTGTGTGTGTGTGTGTGTGTGTGTCTGTGTGTGTGTGTGTGTGTCTGTGTGAGTATGTGTGTGTGTATGCACAAACACACACATATGTGTGTGTTGTAAAACGGAATAATTAGATAAACTAGACAACAAAAGAGAGGAGAAAAAGAGCGAGCGAGAGAGAGACAGAGCGAGAGGGAGAGAGAGAGAGAGAGATAGAAACAGACAGTAGAAAAGGTATGAATGAGGAAGATTATCTTCACAGATGTATTAGAAAGGTTTCGAATAAATCTTCGTTTGTTTAACATTCGAAACCGGTTAAACAAATTGCTTGTATTATGTATTATAATCTTGTATCTCCATTCTCATTCATACCATATCTACACTTGTCGTAATGAAAACGGTCACAAAAAGACAGATAGAAATAGAGAGACAAATATAAAGAGAAACAGACAAGCAGACAGACAAAATAGAAAGAAAAACAGACAAGCTGACAGACAAAATAAAGAGAAACAGACAAGCAGACAGACAAAATAGAAAGAAAAACAGACAAGCTGACAGACAAAATAAAGAGAAACAGACAAGCAGACAGACAAAATAGAAAGAAAAACAGACAAGCTGACAGACAAAATAAAGAGAAACAGACAAGCTGACAGACAAAATAGAAAGAAAAACAGACAAGAACAGCGAGACAAAGAACCAGACACAAATCCATGGCATCGCACTTCTCCTCCTCACCTGAAGCCCTTGGCAGGTGAGGCTTCCCAACTCCACGAGGGTTTCCGGCGACCGAGACTGAACTTCTTCCTAAAAGACGGTCTCATGGCGAGGGTGCTCTGGACGCGTCGCAGAACCGGCTTCACGGGCTGCTGAGGCTGAAACCAAGGAGAGGGAATTGGAACAGATCGGATTTTTTGGTATTTTCGTTCTTGTTTTTTTAAAGCTAGTGGATATATATGTATGGTGTTGGTATGTGTTTGTTTTGTTTGTTTGTGTGAGGGGGGTTTTGTTTGTGTGTGTGTGTGTGTGTGTGTGTGTGTGTGTGTGTGTGTGTGTGTGTGTGTGTGTGTGTGTGTGTGTGTGTGTGTGTGTGTGTGTGTGTGTGTGTGTGTGTGTGTGTGTGTGTGTGTGTGTGTGTGTGTGTGTGTGTGTGTGCGTGCGTGTTTGAAAGAATATAATACATCTGAACAGATAAAGTGAGTAAAAATATTAAAATTATCAATTTCCCTACATCAATATACCTGTACACCATTTTCCATATCTTCCTACC
>NC_061832.1:332204-334704 GCF_019202785.1 Penaeus chinensis
GAGAAAGAGCGAAGAGACAAACACAGAGAGCGGAAGAGAGAAGAGGAACAGAGAGAGAAAACACATGTGAGACAGAAACATATATTTCTCCACCAACCATATATATCATATGCTAATCCTGTTTATATTTATTCTGGCTCGAATTGACACGTGGTAACGAAACTGAAGGTCATGTCAAGGCGGATGGAAATGTATCATATAAAATCCGTGACAGGTGTGACCTCTTTTCATATGGTAATGACAGGTAATGCCGTCAGTATTTATTTTAGTTTTTGCTTTTGTATTTGTTTAATTTATCTGGTTGTTAGTGCTGTCACTATTATCATTGTTATCACTACTATCCTTTTTTTATCATTATTATTTTTAATCATGTTAGTGTTATTGCTATTGCTATCTTATCTTACTATTGTCATGTCTAATCAATTATTATTATTAGTGTCACTGTTATTGCTATTACTATTATCATTATTATCAGTTAGCGTTGTACTTTCCTTATATCAAAGTATTTTGTTCAATTTTGGGTTGATTGTGGTAATGGTTATGATCGCTTTGTTATCAACAATTTCGAATTTTAAAAAATACTATGGGTTTTAATGGAAAATTTGTTTTTATTATCTTAACTTTCAGTTTTCTTGACTTCACTTTTCTGTTGATTATAGCTTTATTAACTTCCCTTTTTTCTGTTGATTATATATTTGTTAACTTTACCTTTCTTCTGTTGATTATATCTTTGTTAACTTCCCTTTTTTCTGTTGATTATAGCTTTGTTAACTTCACTTTTTTCTGTTGATTATATCTTTGTTAACTTCACTTTTTTCTGTTGATTATATCTTTGTTAACTTCACTTTTTTCTGTTGATTATAGCTTTGTTAACTTCACTTTTTTCTGTTGATTATAGCTTTGTTAACTTCACTTTTTTCTGTTGATTATAGCTTTGTTAACTTCACTTTTTTCTGTTGATTATAGCTTTGTTAACTTCACTTTTTTCTGTTGATTATAGCTTTGTTAACTTCACTTTTTTCTGTTGATTATAGCTTTGTTAACTTCACTTTTTTCTGTTGATTATAGCTTTGTTAACTTCACTTTTTTCTGTTGATTATAGCTTTGTTAACTTCACTTTTTTCTGTTGATTATAGCTTTGTTAACTTCACTTTTTTCTGTTGATTATAGCTTTGTTAACTTCACTTTTTTCTGTTGATTATAGCTTTGTTAACTTCACTTTTTTCTGTTGATTATAGCTTTGTTAACTTCACTTTTTTCTGTTGATTATAGCTTTGTTAACTTCACTTTTTTCTGTTGATTATAGCTTTGTTAACTTCACTTTTTTCTGTTGATTATAGCTTTGTTAACTTCACTTTTTTCTGTTGATTATAGCTTTGTTAACTTCACTTTTTTCTGTTGATTATAGCTTTGTTAACTTCACTTTTTTCTGTTGATTATAGCTTTGTTAACTTCACTTTTTTCTGTTGATTATAGCTTTGTTAACTTCACTTTTTTCTGTTGATTATAGCTTTGTTAACTTCACTTTTTTCTGTTGATTATAGCTTTGTTAACTTCACTTTTTTCTGTTGATTATAGCTTTGTTAACTTCACTTTTTTCTGTTGATTATAGCTTTGTTAACTTCACTTTTCTTCCGTTACTTTATATTCAAAATGCAGCCGTCAGAATCAATCACACGCTGGGGTGTATGATTTTCAGTGAACTGGATTTCGAAGCAAAGCGCGTGTGGCGTTCCAAATGCACTGATGACGTTAGCCTTTGTAACACTCATAGAGTTGTTGTTTTTAAATTTAACTCTTTATTTATCTATCTCTCCCTCCCTCTTTCTTTTCTCCCTCTTTCCCTTCCTCCCTCCTTCTCTCCTTCCTTCCCTCTATCCTCCCTCCCTCTTTCTTTTCTCCCTCTTTCCCTTCCTCCCTCCTTCTCTCCTTCCTTCCCTCTATCCTCCCTCCCTCTTTCTTTTCTCCCTCTTTCCCTTCCTCCCTCCTTCTCTCCTTCCTTCCCTCTATCCTCCCTCCCTCTTTCTTTTCTCCCTCTTTCCCTTCCTCCCTCCTTCTCTCCTTCCTTCCCTCTATCCTCCCTCCCTCTTTCTTTTCTCCCTCTTTCCCTTCCTCCCTCCTTCTCTCCTTCCTTCCCTCTATCCTCCCTCCCTCTTTCTTTTCTCCCTCTTTCCCTTCCTCCCTCCTTCTCTCCTTCCTTCCCTCTATCCTCCCTCCCTCTTTCTTTTCTCCCTCTTTCCCTTCCTCCCTCCTTCTCTCCTTCCTTCCCTCTATCCTCCCTCCCTCTTTCTTTTCTCCCTCTTTCCCTTCCTCCCTCCTTCTCTCCTTCCTTCCCTCTATCTCTCCCTCCCTCTTTCTTTTCTCCCTCTTTCCCTTCCTCCCTCCTTCTCTCCTTCCTTCCCTCTATCCTCCCTCCCTCTTTCCCTCCTTCCCTCCCTCCCTCCCTCCCTCTTTCTTTTCTCCCTCTTTCCCTTCCTCCCTCCTTCTCTCCTTCCTTCCC
>NC_061832.1:342204-357204 GCF_019202785.1 Penaeus chinensis
GGCCCATTTCAGACAGATCGACATGTCACCATCCGTGGACCGAACGAAGCCGTCCTTTCAAAAAACCGTTGACACCAATGAGCGCTTTCAAACAGGTCTAGCACGGTAAAAAAAAACGTTCACGGCCGACCTATTCACTACGGTGGCCTTTTTTTTTTTTTCCTCTCCCTCTTTTTTCTCTCTCTCTCTCTCTCTCTCTCTCTCTCTCTCTCTCTCTCTCTCTCTCTCTCTCTCTCTCTCTCTCTCTCTCTCTCTCTCTCTCTCTTTTTTTTTATATAAGCTGTGAAATCTGTAGTCAAATGCTAATGACGTAAGTTCAAGGCGAGATGAAGATGCGTGAGACCCGTTTCAGACGCGTCGATTTTGTTTTTCGTCAAGCCTTGCCTTCTCAGACGTGACCCGTGGGAAGGCTGCCGTTTTTTATCGCGTAGACGGACTAATAAAATTCGATGTATCTGAAAGAAATATATAAAAAAAATGGTAATAAAAAAAGGAAAAAATCGTGAGATCAGGACGTTCCTTCGTAGATGAAACGATGGATAAAAATGGATTTCTCTCCACTTTTCCTCTCTATTCTCAGTTGTTACTTCTCCCTCTTTTTCCTTCTGGCTTTCAATCTCCCCCTTTTCCTCTCCTCTTTATCCTCTCCTCTTTCTACTTTATGATTCTCCTCTTTCTTCTCTTTCCGTCTCTTCCGTTTCCTTTCTTCCATCCTCCCACTCTGTTCTTCTTTTAGAATTCTTTGAGTTTGTATTCTTCTCCGTCTCTCATCTCCTTCCTTTTCCCCCCTTTTTCCCTCACGCCTTCATTATTATCTTTCTTCCTTCTGTATTATCTTCTCTTCTCCTCTCACTTTCCCCTTCCTCTGTTCCTTCCTATCCTCTCTCTTCTTCCTCACCTCCTCCTACTCCTTCTCCTCTTCCTCTTTGCTCCTCCTTTTTTCCTTTCCCGTCCTCCTCCTCCTCCTCCTCCTTCTCCTTCCTCTTTGCTCCTCCTCTTTTTCCCTTCCCGTCCTCCTCCTCCTCCTTCCATTTCTCTTTTCTTTTCGTATTTCATGGCTGCATTTTAATTACAGTCTCATCTTCCGCGTCGGGGAAATGTTCTTGCTCAAAATATCCCGAGAGAGGCAGGAAGAAGGTAATTGCGTCAATCTATGTAAAATTATCCTTAATTAATGTATTTTTTTCTAGTATAGTTTTTTATAGATCACGAGTGTGGTGTTGAAATAAATGTTCGAAATCAAAAACGTTAGCCTTTGATGATTATTGGTTTGATTACGAAATATTAGAACTCTTATATGCACGCTCACTTTTTCCTGCGCGATCGTATTTTGTTTCTGTGTTGTTGGCAAATTAACATTATAATATATCTGTCGTTGAATATACGTATACGTGAAAATAAATGCAAGTAAAGAAGAATGCATAGAATACATTATTATGACCTTCAGATTATATCTAATTAAGGATAACAGTTTAATTAGGAATTGTAATTAAACGTGCACTTGATAATGGCCGTAGCTTGCGGCCTGAAAATCTGCGCAACTTTATTGTAATTAACGTTTTAATGTGTTTTAAGCAGCTATTATATTATTTTGCATATCTTTTTCCCTCGAGATATAATTAGAATATATCAGAATTGTTTAAATGTTTTGATAGTAACGATAGTAAAATAGGAGTAATTGTAACACTAATTATAATGAAAATGAACTCAGATTTTTGTGAAAAAGCGTGTATTAATTTACTTATATTTTTGTCAATTTACATATAAGGAAAACAAGGTTTACATACGTAAGTTGTATAATATAATCTCTCTCTCTCTCTCTCTCTCTATCTACCTATCTATCTATCTATCTATCTATCTATCTCTCTCACTCTCTCTCTCACTCTCTCTCTCTCTCTCTCTCTCTCTCTCTCTCTTTCACTCTTACCTTTTATAGCTTCTATATCGCTTTTATTTTTATTTTTCCTTCTTTCCTTTCACCTCCCTTTTCCTCTCCCCTCTTCTTTCTCTCCTCCTATCTCCCGTTCTCCCTTCTCTCTCTCGCCTCCCTTCTTCCCTCGCCCCTTTTCTTTCTCCCAACTTCGCTTTCTCCTTTCCCCTCTCCCCTCTCCACTCCCCTCTTTTCCTTCTTCCAACTTACCTCCCCCTTCTTCCCCATCCCTTCTTCTCCTCTCTCCCTATTTCTCCTCTCTCCCTTCTTCTCCCCTCTTCCCTTTTCTCCCCTCTCCCTTCTTCTCCCCTCTCCCTTTTTCTCCCCTCTCCCTTCTTCATCCTCCTCCTTTCCTCCCCCACTTCCCCTTCTTCCCCTCTTACTCACGTGACCTCCAGCAAAATTCTCAACATAAATAACACCTTTTTTTTCACCCCCAAAATATGCACTCTGTAGCATTGGCGATAATGATAATCTTCAAACCGGGGAGGGGGCATACGTATAAACAAAATTCAGTGAAGGAAGGAGGGAGCGAGAGAATAGGGAAGAAAGGGAGGGAGGGAGAGGGAGAATGAGGGAAGGAGGGAGAGAGGAAAAAAGGGAATGAGGAATAAAGGAAGGAAGGGGAGGAAAAGGAAAGGGAAGAAGGAAAAGAGGGAAGGAGGGAGGGAGGGTACGAAGGATTAAATGAAGGAGGAAAGGAGGGAAGGAGGGGATGGAAGAGTGGGGGGAAGGAGGGAAAGAGAAGAAGAGGAAGGGGAAGGAAGGGAGGGAGGGAGGAAATTAGAGAGAAAAAAGAGAAAGGAGAGAGGGAAATAGGAATGGGAAGGAGGAAGAAAAGGCAAGAGGAAAGGAGGAAATAAAGGGGAGAGGGAAAAACAGAAAGGAGGGAGGGAGGGAGGAGGAAAGAGAAGGGGGGAAGGAGAGAGGAAAGGTAAGTGGGGAGAAGGGAGGGGGAGAGAGAAAGAGAAAGAGAGAGAGATACAGATAGACAGGTAGGCAGGCAAGCAGAGGAAGAAAGAAAGAGAGAGGGGGGTAGGCAGAGGAGAAGGGAAAGGGAAAGAGAGAGAGAGAGAGAGAGAGAGAGAGAGAGAGAGAGAGAGAGAGAGAGAGACAGACAGAGATGGACAGAGTAGGAGGGAAAGGGAAAAAAAGAGAGAGAAAGCGATAGAAAGAGCGAAAGAGAGAGCGAGGGAGAGCCAAAGCAAGAGAGCCTGTGCGTCATATACGCGGCCTGCAACTCTGTAAATATAAACTCGGGATTCAAATGGCGAGCAAGCGAGGGAATCAGAAATGGAATAATTTTGCCGAATTTTTTTAAAATATTTTTTCTTATCGCGTAATTTCAGCTTCTTTTTCTTGTTAGTATAAATTTCCAGCTTACTTGTTTGTTATTTTTTCTTGTTATTTCTAGTTTTCAAAATAATTTTACACTCAAAACTTTTATAGTATATATATATTTTTTTTTTTCATTTTTATTTACCTTGCTTTTAAGAATGTAAATATAACACCGCCATTGTAAGTTGTTTACATGCAAACAAATATAAACATACACACAAATGTCCTGGAGTTCTCAAGGAATCATATATTTCTCTCTCTCTCTCTCTCTCTCCCTCCCCTCCCTACCTCCTTCCTTTCCCTCCCAATATTTCATTTTCTCTCCTTCTATCCCTTCTTCCATCTCTCATTCCATCCTCCTCCTTTTCCTCCTCCCCCACTCCCTTCTTTCGCCCCCACTTCCTCTCAAACCCTTCACCTCATCCTGATTTACCAAGCGTATATGCGTATAAATCAGTTTGCATGAGACCCAGTGCGTGTAGGAAGGTAGTGGTGGGGGGGGGGGGGGGGTGCTGTGTATGTGTGTGTGTGTGTGTGTGTGTGTGTGTGTGTGTGTGTTGTTGTGTGTGTGTGTGTGTGTGTGTGTGTTTGGGTGTGTTGGGGGGAGGGGGCGTATGTGTATGTGTATGTGTGTGTGTTTTTCTCTGTGTTTGTGTGAATATGTGTGTCTGTGTGTGTGTTTGTGTTTCTGCATGTGTGCTTTTCGTAGGCACGGACATGTAGATACTTCATGTGTGAAAGCGCGCATCCGTATACGCATATATACCCACACGTATCTCTCTCCCTCCGTACACATTCCCGCCCGCCGTTTTTTCCCGCGAGGCTCGTCAACATGTCCCGTATTTCTCCCTCAGACGACCCGCAACGCCGTCACCAGCCTGAGGAAGAGATGGCCGGGCGCGACGGTGCCCTACGAGATCTCTGCGACCTTGCGTAAGTCTTGGAAAGGGGGGTGGGCGGCGGATGATAAGGGATGGGGTGGAGAGAGGTAATGGTATATATATAGATAGATAGATGGCTATAGATAAAGACATATATGAGTATAAATATATTCTTATATATATCTATATCTTTATTTATATCTATATCTATATATACGTATATATATATATATATATATATATATATATATATATATATATATATATATATATATATATAGTTATATCTATATCTATATCTATATTTATATTTATATCTATATCTATATCTATATCTATATCTATATAAGGAAATAACGAAAGCAGGGAAAGGGTGAGTATAGATTTTCCTTTTTAGCGGATTTTGTTAAAAGCTTTAGGTTTGTTTAGAATAAGTGATGAGATATTATGCATATGTGTTTGTTTTTAATTTTTCCCCCTTTTTTGAGATATGTTTATTTTATGATTTTTATGATCTTTTTTCTCTTAGTTTTATATATATTAGTTTTTACATGTATTTTTTTCTTGTTTGTTTTTTTATATACGAATACTACAGTTTTTTAAAATGGCTAAGAAAAAGATTTATATGTATTTTACCTTATCATTTTTGCCTCTCTTTTTTTTCTTTCCTCTAATACTCTCCAAAATAAAAAATAAAAATAAAGCTCTAAATAAAACCTTCGAAATCTTCGAAATCCGACTAAATCTCAGTCCCTCACGCCCATCTCTCTCTCTCATCGACCGCCCCTCTGCCTCTCCCTCGCCTCACGCCCACTCCTCTCTCACCGCCCGTATTCATCCAACCCGCAGCCCACGCCGCCCGCTTGGCTATCGGCGCCGCTATCTTGCAACTGCACATCAACACGTGCATCCGACTCGTGCCCAGGACCAGCCAGAGGGATTACGTGCTCTTCCGCGCCTCGGATGTGTAAGTGCTTCGTCTGCATTGGGGGGGGGATGGGGAGGGGGGGATGTCAGGGGGAAGTGATGTGTGGGGGGGAAGGGGGGAGGGGATGTGTGGGGGGAAAGGGGGGTAGGGTAAGGGGATGTTTGTGGGGGAAGGGGGAAGGGGGGAGGGGATGTGTGTGAGGGGAGGGGTGAAATAGGAGGTGATGTGTGGGGGGAGGGGGGAGGGGATGTGTGGGGGGAGGGGGAAGGGGATGAGTATGGGAGGGGGGGTCTGTGTCTGTGGGAGTGGAAGAAGGGGGGAGTATGTGCGTGTGGGGGGGGGGGGGGGGGCTGTGTGAAGTGTGTGTGTGTGTGCTTGTGTGTATGTTATGACACGACTATTGATTTAAACATACACATGTAAAACACACGTTTAGGTGTTTGTGTGTGTGTGTGTGTGTGTGTGTTTGTACCCCGTGCTTGTGAGCACATATGTACACGACTATATCAACTTTTCTTTCTTTCTCTCAGTCTCTTCATCAAAAAATTCTTTGTTTATCCAGTCACTAGAGTAAGTTATTTATGAGATGACGTTTGCTGAAATCTATGACGTCACCACCTAGTACTGTTATCTCAAATCTCTTTATTATCATATTCACTCCTCTTTTCTCTCTATAAAAGGCGATGCCGTTAAGGATAGAAAAAAAAGTGTTTGTGTGGAGAGAAGTTGAGATAGCAATTGCAGAAATGTCAAAGATGTTTTTGAGTGTTTTTTTCTCTCTTGTAGACGCTGCTGTGGCATTTAGTTTTTTTTTTTTTTTTTCTCTCACTCGTTAAATGCTTGAATGTTGATAAAGCATCAAATTCTCCTTGATGTGATTTCTTTGTCTTTCTCTTACTTTTTTTTTCCCCCGCTCTCCCTCCTCTCCCCTTTTCCTTCTTCTTCCTCTCCCCCCCACTTTCGCTCCCCTTCCTCATCCCTTTCTCCCACCCTCTCCCACCCTACCCTCTCCTCCCTTCCCTTTCCCCCTCTCTCTCCATTCTTCCCCCCCTCCCCTCTCCTCCCCCTCCCTCCATTCCTTCCACCCTCTCCCTCTTCCCTTTTCCCCTCCATTCTCCTCCCTACCCTCTCCCCCTCCCACCTCTCTCCCTTCCCCACACCCTCCCTATCTCCCTCCCTTCTCTCCTCCCACCCTCCCCCTCTCCTCCCCATACACCGCCACGTTTCAACCCACGCGCCGTCGTCAGCCGAACCACGCACCTGTCAGCCACGCACCTGTCAGCCACGCACCTGTCAGCCACGCACCTGTCAGCCACGCACCTGTCAGCCACGCACCTGTCAGCCACGCACCTGTCAGCCACGCACCTGTCAGCCACGCACCTGTCAGCCACGCAGCAGGACATCAGATAAGTTTCCTTCCTTGACACTGGACGCGCGGGAGCTCATCCGAATCGCAGATGAGGCGAGCGAGGCGGGCGGGCGAGCGAGGCGGGCGGGCGAGAGGATTCGAGGCCGCCTCCGCCCCGGCAGGCTCATCAACGCCCTCTGGATGGGGCGGGGCGAACTAGTGGAGGGGGCGGGGGGGGAGGGAAGGATTCGTTTTGGGAGGGATTTTTGGGGATTTTTAGGACTGTTTTGTTATTGTTGTGTTACTGCTGTTGTTGCTATCGGTGTCCTTGTTTTGTTCCCACTAATATCTTTATTATTATTATCGTAATTGTCATCGTCATTATCATCTCATTATCATCATCGTCGTCATCTTCGTTATGATTATCATCATCATTAGTTTTATCATTATTGTTATTATTACCATCATCATTTGCATTATCATTACTATTATCATTATTCTTCGTTTCTATTCATCATTAGTAGTCAGCAGCAGCATCATATTTTTCTAAGGTAATCTCCGCTCACCTTTTTATTTTTGTTTTCTGTTAATTAAATCTCCTTTTTCTCTCCAGTTTCAGTCTTTCTCAAAATTATCAATCGCCCGCTTGGTCATTATCTATTATCTGATGTGATTCAGTTGGCTTGATTAATGTTCATGTTTATAATTATTATTATTATTATTATTATTATTATTGTCATTATTATTATTATTATTATTATTGTTATTATTATTATTATTATTATCATTATAGGTTTGGAGGCTAAGATGTTCATGTGGCATTATAGAAATAACTTCAAAACAATTTTTTTTTCTAGAAGTGCATTTAGTAACTAAGATATAGCAATTGATATATATACAAGAATATATATGTTGATATAAAAAAAAATACTATAACGTGAACTTTTGCAGCATCGAAATTGCGTCATTTGGAAAAAAAGAAAAATATATATATACAAAAACAAAATATATATATACAAAAAATAATAATAAATATATATATATATAATAATAAATATATATATATATATATATATATATATATATATATATATATATATATATATATATATATATATATATATATGAGCTGTTCTTTGCACTGTCAAACTTATACATCTATTTTTGAAATTCTTTTTCTCTACGGGGTGATGTACCTCAGGAAATTAATGATTCAAGGTTCTATTTCTGTCTCTGGAAACTACATATTAAACAGAGTTCTGGGAACCTTGTAAAGCATGTGCAGATGTTTCATGCGAGAATGGGTGTACAACGCACATGTGCAGTGGTTAGTCATACGAATGTTATAATATTCTCTCGCTTACAAAGACCTTTTTTGTGGGTCTCTGTGTCCATCTATTTTCCTTTTCTACTCTTTGTCTTCGGCTCGCTCTGTTTGTCTGGTTTTCTCTCGTTCTGTGTCTGTCTGTCTGTTTCTTTCTTTCTCTCTCTCTCTCTTTCTCTCTCTCTCTCTTTCTCTCTCTCTCTCTCTCTCTCTCTCTCTCTCTCTCTCTCTCTCTCTCTCTCTCTCTCTCTCTCTCTCTCTCTCTCTCTCTCTCTCTCTCTCCCTCTCTCTCTCTTCCCTCTCTTCCTTCACCATCTCCTTTTCACTCTCATTCCGTTTCACCTTTTTCCTCCCTCCTTCTTTCTCTCTATCTCCCTCTTTCTTTCTCTCCTTTTGTTGTGGTATAGCAAGCAGCACAAGGTGAACGAGATGGAAAAGGAAAGCTTTCGAAGGTCACCTATTTGGTTTGTATATAAAAAACAATTTGATGAATACTTACAGCTCGGTAAAAATAATATTACTAATAATAAAAACAAAGTTAATAATAATAATAAAGATAAAAATAATTGAAAAACAGCGAGGAGATACAATAGAGAGATAAAAATGAATAGGAATATTGACGTACATAAAATGCACACAAACATAGAACAGCAATAAAAATAATAGTTATTGATAGACACAGATAGACTAAACAATTTCCAACTTTTGTGAAAGGTATACGGGAGTAGTGATTATGTTTACTACTGATAAAAAACATCGCAGTAATAGTGAGAGGAACATCATTTGTTAAAGCAATGTCCTTTTTTATTGCACTAAGACGAGACAAGCAATAAATCATGTGAAGTAATTTGTGTAGGCTTGTTACTCTCTGCGTCTGTCTGTGTGTCTATCTGGCTGACTGGTTGTTCATTTGTCTGTCTGTTTGTTGAATTATCCCTGCATTTCTTTCCTTTCCCAATTTGTTCTTCCTTCTCTCCGTCTGTTTCTCTCTTTCTCTGTCTTTCTGTCTGTCTGTCTCTCTGTCTGTTTGTCTCTCTTTCTCTTTCTCTCCTTCTCTCTTTCTCTTTCTCTCTTTATCTTTTCTCTCTATCTATCTATCTATCTATCTATCTATATATATATATATATCTTTCTATCTATCTATCCATTTATCTATCTATCTATCTATCTACCTATCTATCTATCTATCTATCTATATATCTCCATCTCTCCCTTACTCAATCTCCTTTCGCAATCTCTATCTTTCTAAACTCAATTTTCTCTTCACAAATGCTAAATGTTTTTCTCTTCATCTTTTCTTTTTTTTCCTTCTCCCTTCTTCTCTTCCTCCTTTCTTCTTCTTCTTGCAACCTTCATTCTTATTATCGTCATTTCTCTTGTTCTTCCTTTCTTTATATAAACTTCGAAATCATCCGCTCTTGAACACCTGACTGCTCGCGCGTCGATATAAATAAACACTCTTCTGTTCGAGCCTCTGCTTTCGCTTCGTTTCTTTCGCTTCTTCTTCTTCGTCGTTTGCTTTCTCCTCTCTTTCTTTTGTTTCTATTCTTTTCTTCTGTTTTTTTCTTTCTTCCTTTCTTGTTTTCCTTCGTCATCTTGTACTTTTTTTCTTCTTGCTGTTGTTTTTTTGTTTCTTTTCTTGTTATTTCTTCTTCTCCTTCGTCTTCTTCCTCTACTTTTTCTTCTTCTATTTTTTCTTCTTCATCTTGTTTTTTTGTTTCTTTTCTTCTTCTTCTTTCTTCTTCTCCTTTGTCTTCTTCCTCTACCTTTTCTTCTTCTACTTTTTCTTTTCTTCTTCTCTTCATCTTTTCTTCTTCTTTTTGTATTATTTATCATTTATTTCACCATCTTCTTCTTGTCCTTCGTCTTCCTTCTTCTTCTTCTTCTTCTTCATCTTTATCTCCTTTTGTTTTTCCTTCTTTTTCGTTCCTCTTCTTTTCTTCTTCGCCTTCCTGTGTTGGCGAATTCAAATTTCTCGAAAAAAGTAAAAAGAAAAAAGAAAAAAAAAAAAGCAGTGGTCATATCTGTCAAATGCAAGATGAAAGCAAGGTCACAATTTTCTTCATCTCCTCCTTCCTCTTCTTCTCCTTCTTCTTCTTTATTTTCTTCTTCTTCTTCTTCTTCTCCTCCTTCTTCTTCTTCTTCTTCTTCTTCTTCTTCTTCTTCTTCTTCTTCTTCTTCTTCTTCTTCTTCTTCTTCTTCTTCTTCTTCTTCTTCTTCTTCTTCTTCTTCTTCTTCTTCTTCTTCTTCTTCTTCTTCTTCTTCTTCTTCTTCTTCTTCTTCTTCTTCTTCTTCTTCTTCTCCTTCTTCTTCTTCTTCTTCTTCTCCTCCTTTTCTTCTTTTTCTTCTTCTTCTTCTTCTTCTTCTTTTATGAAAATGGGAGTTTGTTTACAGTTGTGTGGTTGAAGTGTTGCGTTTTTGTTTATATAGCAACGCGTAAATATTTTCTCAGAGATCATGTATATAATCATGAGGATTCTGTTTTTTGGGGCGCTTTGATATAGAAAACGGGAGAAAATATACTTCTTAAAAGATGGACTTTGCGACAGAAAACGCTTAAGATCAAAGCTTGAAAGCAAAGATACATTTGAAAACGAAATTCAAGCCGGGATTAAGATCATGACGTGAAGGTTGATGACAGATGCGATACTTCAGATAAAAAACAGATTTCTCAACTTGCATCCATCTAATTTAAAGTAATCTCTAAAACGACATTTAACTATCTAAAACGCCAGATCATTCCTAAACAACAACTAGATCATCCTATCATTATACCTACAACGGATTCTCGTGATTTTATCCGATAAGCATAACATCAAAATTTCCATTTTTTTTCTCCCCTCTTTTAGGTGCAGTTCCAGCGTCGGCCGCCAGGGGTCCAGGCAGATAGTGCGCCTTTCGCCTCGATGTTACACGCCAGGCATCGTCGTCCACGAAATCATGCACGCTTTAGGTAAATAAACGGGTGAACGAGGGAATAAATGGATGATTAGTATATATAAGGGTGGATGGAATAATTGATAGGCAATATGCAGAAATAGATAGTAAGTTAACAAAGATAGATGGATAGATCGTATCCGTCATCCAGGATATGCTTTAGGTAAATAAATGGGTCAACGAGGGAATAAATAGATAATAAGTGAATATAAAAATGGATGGAATAATAGATAGATGGCCTACAGAGATAGAGGGATAGATAGAAAATATAATTGAAGATGAATAGATAAATGGGTACTTAATAGTGATTGTTATAATACAGAATTGACAAGTGGATAGATAGATGATAAAGAGTGATAACAATAGACAGAATGATAATTAGATGGCTTTGGAAACAAATAAATTCACACAGAGGTGCCTTGATAAACTCATAGATTATAGATAAGTTGTACAGGAACTGATAGGAAGTAGAACAGATAACCAGATAGATAGACAGAATGGATAGATGGTAAATAAGTCAGTAAAAGAGGAATTGAAGTCAGCTGATGAATACGGACTGTACGTGATTTTATTTAATTGTTCGTTTTAATTAAGGTTAAGATTTGGATTGTAGTGATCACAGGTGATTAATTGTCAACGGAATGCATTTGGAAAAAAAGAATAAGAGGGGAAAAAAATCAGCAAAGAAGTATATACATAGATTAAGTTCTTATCGTAATTCTACATAAAAAGTAAAAATATAATAATAATAGGAAGAAAAAGAAGAAGAAGAAGAAGAAGAAGAAGAAGAAGAAGAAGAAGAAGAATTACGGAATAAACATTTATAAACTTTGGCCTTTGCATAACTTGAAGCTTATGGAAGAATGAAACAAAACACAAAAATAATAACAATAATAACTATAATACCAATAAAAAGCATGTATTTCCTGTACAATTGTTTCCTCTTGTTCTTAGACTAAAACAGCTGACTCGATTTCAAAACGGGTAATTTTCTCTTTCTCTCTTCTTTTTTATATTTGCCTTTTTTATATTTATCATTGTTGTTGGTGGTGGTGGTGTTATCATCATTATAGTCGACGTTATTAATATAGTTGTTTGTTGTTATTGATATAATTATTGTTGTCATCAACTTAATTATAATTATTATTATTATTATTATTATTATTATTACTCTTATTATTATCATTATATTATCATTATCATTAGCATTACCATTAACATTATTATTGTTATTATTTTTATTATCATTCTATTTTTCTTTGTCATTATTATACGACGAGTATTATCACTATTATTTTATTTCATCATTTTATTACTTTTATTAGTTTAATTGTTATTATCATCATCATCATTATTATTATTATTATTATTATTATCATTATTATTATTTCATTAAAATTCTGATTATTATTTTTATTATTATTATTATTATTATCATTATTACATCATTATTATTATTATCATTGTTATCATTATTTTTTATTGCTCTTACTATCATCATCATCATTGTAGTTATTTTCATCTTAATTATTATTAGTGATACTTTTGTCAACATTAGTATTGGTAGTATTAGGATCATTATCAATATTATTAAAACTCCACTTAGTTTCATTATCATTATTATGAGCAATATATCCATTATCAGTATAATATGTTGCATATTATTACTGTCAAATTGTTCTTGTTTTTTTATTATTACTATCATTATTATTATTATCATTGTTATCATTATTTTTTATTGCTCTTACTATCATCATCTCATCGTAGTTATTTTCATCTTAATTATTATTAGTGATACTTTTGTCATCATTAGTATTAGTAGTATTAGGATCATTATCAATATTATCACTAGTTGCATATTATTACTGTCACAATTGTTCTTGTTCTTTTTATTATCATGATTAGCAGTATTAGTAGTATTACGGAAAATACATCACCATTAAAACATAGACGAAGAATAAGGAATCCGTCGAAATCTACGGACTACATACGCCATGTTTCACAACACTCTCTCTCTCTCTCTCTCTCTCTCTCTCTCTCTCTCTCTCTCTCTCTCTCTCTCTCTCTCTCTCTCTCTCTCTCTCTCTCTCTCTCTCTCTCTCTATCTCCCTCTCTCTCTCTCTCCCTCTCTCTCTCTCTCTCTCTCTCTCTCTCTCTCTCTCTCTCTTTCTCATTCTCTCAAAGCACTAGTTTATTTTGTGGCTTGAGTTGATGTCCTATGAACTAAGGTCCGGTTATGAAATCAGCTGTTCTTTGTATATAACGCAAGGACAACCAGCTTTCATCCCACATGGGCAGGGGGAGGGGGTAGTAGCTCTCCCCTCCTGCTGTAGGATTTACCCCTCCCCCCTTAGCTACTCTCCCCCCTCTATTTCTTTTTTTGTTCCATAAGAGTGTAATCGTAAAGACACATATCCCCACCCCCCCCCCCCCCATGTCTACAAGCAGCTCAAATAACCAGAATAATAGTTCAATAGAAATGCGACTATATTAAGCTGTACTAACGTTCCCTAATGAATTCAACCTTAAACTTTCTATATATACTTTTTTTTTTTTTTTTACTCCATACCGTCCAGTCAAAAGCTGTTGCCCCCCTCCCTCCCCCCCCCCCCTTCTCACCCCAGTGCCCGACGTCTTGTTAGATTTTCTAGACCAATCAGGAGATAGGTTTTATTTGAGTGAACCAATAGGAACGCTGCATTTTTTAAGTATTCACTTATTTTCATACTTAAATAGTTTGTATCTTTCGTAATCCGGAACTCTGTCACGTCTTGCTATAATATTTAATTTTTTTCACAAACTCTTGTAATTATAACCCATGAACAACCGGTAGCAATAATGGAAAAAACAACTCCATTATAAGTAGGTTTAACCAAGTGTGAAAATTCCATGCGGCTTAAACAAGACTGTGGGAAGTAACGACATCTAGAATACGCTTTAGTTACGAGTTATTTCAAGCCCCTTAGTAGGATAAACGACCCAGAGTGCGCAGAATGTAAACACTTTAATTCAGTTTCAAAAGCCAGGTATCAACTCGTTGCGTATCGCGTATTGCATGCTGTTGCCTGCCAGTGCGGACGGGCGGGATATGAGGCCAATATACGCAACGGACTAGATCGCCATTTGTCGTTTTTATTTTCTTCTTCTTCTTCTTTCTCTTTCTTTCTCTTAATTTTAAACGAATGGATGGAGAGGGACGTAAATACCGTTTCTTTCCTGTCCTGATATGTTTTTTTGTTCTTGTTTTTTTTTTCGACCTAATTGAAGTTTACATGAAAACAAGTTAAAAAAAAAAAGAAAAAAAATATGTATATCCTTTTTTTCTTTTTTCTTTTTTTCTGTTTTTTCTTCTCTTTTGCAAAGTCTGCTCACGTGCTGAAAGTGCAAGTCAGCCAACCATTTGATCCACTGCTCTGTGTCCATTCAAAGGTATATAACGCAATAAAACCTATCTATAGCAGGTAAATAACGTAGTAAATCCAGTTTATCGCTGCAACCATAGGCAAGCAATGGATTTCATTTTAGACCTTTTTCCATTATCAAATTAACAACTTGCACACAAAAAAAATCTACTTCTCTATCTATCTGGAATGTCACATACACAAGACAATACAGATTACATATGTGGAAATATCCCGTAAAATACTAACATTCCGATATCCAGGGGGGGGGGGGGGGCTATAAAGAAGGCAAGCTTTAACCTATTGTGGGGGGGGGGGGGGTTGGCACTCTATGCCACTTCTTCTGTTTTCTTCTGTTTCTATTCTTCCTTCTTTCTCGTTTTCTTGCTTTCCTTTTTTCTGAGATGTATATATTGTCTTCTTCTTATTCTCTCTCTTTTATTTTTGTTTATTCTATTTTTTTGTCTTTCCATTCTGGATATTTTCTTGTGTTTCTCTTATCCCTCTTTTTATTCATTAAAAAATCATACTTTTTTATTTCCTGTTTTCCATTCTGCTTACCTCTGATGTTTATTATTTTCGGCAAAGGTGGGTCCAAACCGCTTGCAAAGGCCTTTAGATACGGGATCCCTCAAGTGGTTGGCTTTGGGAAATCGCTCTTGGGGGTTAAATATACATAGATTTCTTTAAGTATATATGTGCGTTTTGCATATGTTTTACATAAACACACGTCTGTATGTATGCATGTGTTTATATATATATATATATATATATATATATATATATATATATATATATATATATATATATACATGTATATATATGTTGTTTATACATTTTTCCTTCTTTCTTTTCTTTCTCTGTTGAGTCACTGATCTCGAGGCGGTGGTCCTCTAAATAGAGATTTAAATAT
>NC_061832.1:373302-388302 GCF_019202785.1 Penaeus chinensis
TGAAGTAAACAGGTTTATCTATTAACAGCATTTTAAACAATACTCCCGTAGAAGTTTTGTTTTGGGTTACCTTTTAACAGAAAAAAATCCCCTTCCTTTCCCCTTTATTTTTTGGCGCTTTTTCTTAGGCACCCCCAGGGCTACTCGGAATTTTTTTGAATACTTTAAAAAGGGTTTTCAGAAAAATTGTCTTTAAAAAAAGAAACGTTTTCTTTTTAGGGGGCCTAAATGATGATTTAACAAAATCTAATGCAAATTTTACCCTAAGTTGATTAAAGGGAAAAATAAATTAGAAACAAAAAAAATAGAAAAACCTCCCAGGGAATTACGGGGTAAACACCTTTCTCTATTAGTTTTAATAAAAAACAAACAGATCAGACCTCATCCCCACTTCGTTGTCATTTCCTTTCCCTTTTTTTGCTGACCATGACTCATCACGATGACGTTAAATATAAAGAAAACAAAGGACCACAGTAATAAAAACTTTTCGCGTTTTTTAAAAACTACGACCCTCGGGTTTTTTCTGCGGGGCTTATTTTGTCAAAAGATTGACACTATAAAATTATTTCATGGACAGATAATTTTAAAAAATCAAGTACTTTTCCAAAGGGAAATTTTTTTTAAAAGCGGGCTTTTAAATTGCTGGCCCCCAAACCGAAACCCCAGGGAACCTTTCAGCTTTCCCCTGCTCCATGGAAAAACGGGACATCAAGATACCCCATTTGCGTTTAAAAAAATAATGCCCCCAAACTTTTTTAAAAAGTAACAAAAAATAAAGGTTTTGGCCTTTCGGGTAGTTACAAAGCAAAAAAAAAAAAAATGAAAAAGTGCTAATTCAATGGAAAAAAAGAAATTATTCAAAAATAAATTCACAAAATTATAAGAAAAACTTGATAAAACAGGAAAAAATTGTTAGAAAAAACTAGAAACCTCCAACAATCCCCTTCACTAGTTTTTTGCAAAAGGGTCCCATACAAAAAAACCAGCCCAAATTTTTAAGGGAATTTTTTTACAAAAACGGGTTAAAATTTAATTTTACGAGAAAACAATTGCTTCTACTTTTACAACCAAAATCCAAGTTTGGAAAAAGGTTTTAAAAACAATTTTTTTTGACCAAAACCCCAGGGACGTAGAAACAATCATCTTAGTAAAAAAACCCCCTTTTTAGCAAAAACAAATGTTGGGGAGCGGGCCCGGTATTCCCTTTGCGCTTTATCATTTGGATAGTTTCCCGAAACCCTCTACATTATTTTGGAAGGTTTTTTTTTTAAACCCCCTCTCTGGCACTTTTTGTCTTTCCATCCGTTTTTGGAAAACATTTTTATAGTAAAAAAGATTTTAAAGTCGGGGGATATGGGACGATGTCTTTAATTATCCCCCTTTTAAAACAATTAATCCCTTTATTATCCAAAATTCTTTGAAAAAATTGTAGCAATTCAACTGCAAATTTTCCTGGGGGCCCAAAAACTTTTTATCTAAAACACAACAGGGTTTTTTAGAAAAAAGGTTATAAAATGAAACAACTTTTATTTCAAATCACTGATGAGTTTTTAAAATTTAACATTGACAAAAAATCGGGGGAAAATTTACTCACATTGTGGGGCCCTTTTTTTTAAAGGGCTTTTGATTTTGTTAACCATGAAATTTTTTTTTAACCCCAAATTTTAAAAAAAAATTCATAAAATTTTTTGTTCCTTTTTTTTTGGTTTACAAGTTATTTAATACGGGAAAAAAACCCCAAATGGGTTTTAAGAAATAAATAATTTGTAGGGTCATCAAAAAAAAGAAGTACCTTTTTTTTTTGTTCCGCAAGGTTTTCCTATTTTATTTTCCGGTTTCTATTTTACAGTTTAAAAATAAATGTTTTTTTAAAAAAATTTAGCAAAAACTGCCTTTATTCCCCAAAGTTCGCCGAATGATTCACAGTTTTTTTCCTTAGGGGTTCAGTAAACCCATTTTTTAAAATAAAATTAAAAAAGAAACGGGCAAGTTTACTTCCTAAAAAACAAAAAAAACTTTTTTATTTTTGACAAAAAAAGGGGACCTTTAAACAAAAATTTTCCACTAAAAAAACTAAAATGTATTTTTTCTTTAGGTAGTTGGGGGGGAACATTGCTAAAACCCCCAGTGACAAAATCTTTAGAATTTGAAGGCTTCTCTATCAAACCGAGCCTTTAGTGAAAAATCTAGGAGTACAAATAGATAGATTCATGACTTTTTGAACCCCCACGTTGACAAAATACACGGGAAAAAGTAGGGGGGTACACTGTTTATTTTAATCACATAGGGAAATCAGATCACTACCCGAAACAGAATCTTGGTTGTACAAAAATCTAGCTCTAAGCATAATTAACTATTGTTCCCAAATTAAACTGGGGTTCGATAACAAAAACCCGAAAGCAAAAAAATGCCCAAAAATTACAAAATTTTGCTTTCCAGAGTAGCACTAGGGGAAAATCGTAAATTTTATTTACATCACCCCCCATATCAAAACATTTTAAAAAAAGGGTTTAAAAAATTTACTTAAAAAGAGCTATGGGCACATGTTTATTTATTTAAAACTTAAATTTTTGGGGAAATTTTCCGAATTGGGTTTAAAGGCCTTGCAAACCGTGGGAACACATCAGGTGTCCATACCGCCAAAATTTTAAAATTCCCCTTTTTGGCGAAAAGATCGAAATTTCCCAATTTCAGGGGCCCCCGGGGCAAATGGAAATTTCGTTGGGCCCAAGTTATTTGGGAAAATGCTACCCGATAAATTTTTTTAAAAGGGATTTAAAACTTCTGTAATTTTTAAAAAGAAATTAAAAGAACACTTCTTAAATATTAAAATTGTAAATATAATTTAATTTTTGTAAAGAATAACCCTTGTAATTTAATGGAATAAAATGTTTTTTACTTTGACTTTGACTTTTTTACTTCTTTCTCTTCTCTCTCTTCTTTTACTTTTCCCCTCTCTCCTTTTCTTCTCTCTCTCTTCCCCTCTTTTTTCTCCTTCTCCCTTCCCCTCTTTCTCTCTCTTTCTCTATCTCTCCCGTATCTTTTTTATCTTGTTTCTCTGTCTCTGTCATTATACATATATAGATAAAATTATATATATATATATTAAATATATATATATATATTTTTTTTGTTGGGGGGTTGGGGTTTTGTGTGTGTGTGTTTTTGTGTGTGTGTTTGTTGTGTTGTGTGTGTTGGGGTTTTTGTGTGTTGGGTGTTGGTGTTGTGTGTGTGTGGTTTTGTGTGTGTGTTGTGTGGGTTTTTTTGGGATATATATTTTATAAAATATAAATAATTTAAAATATATATATATTTTGTGTGTTTTGTATATTATTTATTTTTTATTTAATTTTTATTTATATTTAATTTTTATTATTATTATATTTATTATTATTTATTTATTTTTATTTTATATTTTTTTTTATATATTTATTATGTTTATTTTTTTTTTCATTTTTTCTCTGTTTCCCTCCCTCCCTTATTCCTTTTTTTTTTCAAAGTCTAACGCTGGACCTTGAATCACATTAGTTTTTTCCCCCCCCATAGTAAAGTATCACGTTTTTTTTATAAAGGGATTACATATAAGAGGGGGTTTAAAAATATTTTTTATTTTTTCCCGGTATGTGTGTTTGTGTTTGTATATATTTATATATTAAAATATATATATATAATTATATAATTTTAAAATTTTTATATATTTGTTTATTCTTTTTTTTTTGTACTGCAAATAGGTTTTTAAAAGGGATGGGAAAAAAGAAATTAAAACCCCCTTTTGGGCTGTAAATTTTTTTTTCGATTCCAAAAAAGGGGAGACTGGAAAAATAAAAACCATTAAAATTAAAACCATCTTCCAACCACGATAAAGAGAAAGAAAGCTATTCTGATTTTTTTTTTTTTTCCTCCACAGATGAACCTTGTCTCGACGACCACATCTACTGCGCCTTCTGGGCCGAGGCAGGCGAATGCGCCTCCAACGGGAGCTTTATGCGGCGCTTCTGCAGATATTCGTGCTTATCATGTCTGCCTGCAGGTCAGTACGAGTTTTTTTTATTATTATTATTATTTTCTCTACCTCAGGAGATGATTTAATTTTGTCTGTTTAGTTTTGTCTTGGATTGTAATTAAGATTTAGTCTGTGGTACAGTTCCAGTTGAAGGGTCTGTGTGCGATTTACATGTAATTAATCCATTTAGGTAATTACAGGTCTATGGTTGATGGTTGTAATTTTAAAACAAAAAAAAATTTTGCTTTTGAAAATTTTGTTTTATTTCCCCTTACAACTACAGATCTACCATTTTAAGTTAGTTTGAAATGAAATTCCTTTTATTTGTGACTTATTTCTCTCTCAGTGCTTTCTAGTTGTATTTAGAGATTTAAACTGCAATATTTCCCCTTTTTATTCCTTTTTTGTAACTTTGTCCTCTTTCTATTTCATCTCCTTTTTCGTTATTAATGTTCCTCCTTATGCCTCTTGATGGTGGTTCTGATGCTGAAGTAAATTGGTATTGTTTGAGGAATATTTTATTTATTTATTTTATTTTGTTTATACATGCACATGCACATGCACATGCACATGCACATGCACATGCACATGCACATGCACATGCACATGCACATGCACATGCACATGCACATGCACATGCACATGCACATGCACATGCACATGCACATGCACATGCACATGCACATGCACATGCACATGCACATGCACATGCACATGCACATGCACATGCACATGCACATGCACATGCACATGCACATGCACATGCACATGCACATGCACATGCACATGCACATGCACATGCACATGCACATGCACATGCACATGCACATGCACATGCACATGCACATGCACATGCACATGCACATGCACATGCACATGCACATGCACATGCACATGCACATGCACATGCACATGCACATGCACATGCACATGCACATGCACATGCACATGCACATGCACATGCACATGCACATGCACATGCACATGCACATGCACATGCACATGCACATGCACATGCACATGCACATGCACATGCACATGCACATGCACATGCACATGCACATGCACATGCACATGCACATGCACATGCACATGCACATGCACATGCACATGCACATGCACATGCACATGCACATGCACATGCACATGCACATGCACATGCACATGCACATGCACATGCACATGCACATGCACATGCACATGCACATGCACATGCACATGCACATGCACATGCACATGCACATGCACATGCACATGCACATGCACATGCACATGCACATGCACATGCACATGCACATGCACATGCACATGCACATGCACATGCACATGCACATGCACATGCACATGCACATGCACATGCACATGCACATGCACATGCACATGCACATGCACATGCACATGCACATGCACATGCACATGCACATGCACATGCACATGCACATGCACATGCACATGCACATGCACATGCACATGCACATGCACATGCACATGCACATGCACATGCACATGCACATGCACATGCACATGCACATGCACATGCACATGCACATGCACATGCACATGCACATGCACATGCACATGCACATGCACATGCACATGCACATGCACATGCACATGCACATGCACATGCACATGCACATGCACATGCACATGCACATGCACATGCACATGCACATGCACATGCACATGCACATGCACATGCACATGCACATGCACATGCACATGCACATGCACATGCACATGCACATGCACATGCACATGCACATGCACATGCACATGCACATGCACATGCACATGCACATGCACATGCACATGCACATGCACATGCACATGCACATGCACATGCACATGCACATGCACATGCACATGCACATGCACATGCACATGCACATGCACATGCACATGCACATGCACATGCACATGCACATGCACATGCACATGCACATGCACATGCACATGCACATGCACATGCACATGCACATGCACATGCACATGCACATGCACATGCACATGCACATGCACATGCACATGCACATGCACATGCACATGCACATGCACATGCACATGCACATGCACATGCACATGCACATGCACATGCACATGCACATGCACATGCACATGCACATGCACATGCACATGCACATGCACATGCACATGCACATGCACATGCACATGCACATGCACATGCACATGCACATGCACATGCACATGCACATGCACATGCACATGCACATGCACATGCACATGCACATGCACATGCACATGCACATGCACATGCACATGCACATGCACATGCACATGCACATGCACATGCACATGCACATGCACATGCACATGCACATGCACATGCACATGCACATGCACATGCACATGCACATGCACATGCACATGCACATGCACATGCACATGCACATGCACATGCACATGCACATGCACATGCACATGCACATGCACATGCACATGCACATGCACATGCACATGCACATGCACATGCACATGCACATGCACATGCACATGCACATGCACATGCACATGCACATGCACATGCACATGCACATGCACATGCACATGCACATGCACATGCACATGCACATGCACATGCACATGCACATGCACATGCACATGCACATGCACATGCACATGCACATGCACATGCACATGCACATGCACATGCACATGCACATGCACATGCACATGCACATGCACATGCACATGCACATGCACATGCACATGCACATGCACATGCACATGCACATGCACATGCACATGCACATGCACATGCACATGCACATGCACATGCACATGCACATGCACATGCACATGCACATGCACATGCACATGCACATGCACATGCACATGCACATGCACATGCACATGCACATGCACATGCACATGCACATGCACATGCACATGCACATGCACATGCACATGCACATGCACATGCACATGCACATGCACATGCACATGCACATGCACATGCACATGCACATGCACATGCACATGCACATGCACATGCACATGCACATGCACATGCACATGCACATGCACATGCACATGCACATGCACATGCACATGCACATGCACATGCACATGCACATGCACATGCACATGCACATGCACATGCACATGCACATGCACATGCACATGCACATGCACATGCACATGCACATGCACATGCACATGCACATGCACATGCACATGCACATGCACATGCACATGCACATGCACATGCACATGCACATGCACATGCACATGCACATGCACATGCACATGCACATGCACATGCACATGCACATGCACATGCACATGCACATGCACATGCACATGCACATGCACATGCACATGCACATGCACATGCACATGCACATGCACATGCACATGCACATGCACATGCACATGCACATGCACATGCACATGCACATGCACATGCACATGCACATGCACATGCACATGCACATGCACATGCACATGCACATGCACATGCACATGCACATGCACATGCACATGCACATGCACATGCACATGCACATGCACATGCACATGCACATGCACATGCACATGCACATGCACATGCACATGCACATGCACATGCACATGCACATGCACATGCACATGCACATGCACATGCACATGCACATGCACATGCACATGCACATGCACATGCACATGCACATGCACATGCACATGCACATGCACATGCACATGCACATGCACATGCACATGCACATGCACATGCACATGCACATGCACATGCACATGCACATGCACATGCACATGCACATGCACACGCACGCACACACGCACTCGCACACGCACACGCACACGCACACGCACACGCACACGCACACGCACACGCACACGCACACGCACTCGCACTCGCACTCGCACTCGCACTCGCACTCGCACTCGCACACACGCACTCGCACACGCACACCCACCCCCACACCCACCACCCCCACACCCACACCCACACCACACCCACCCCCACCCACAGCACACGCACAGCACACGCACACGACACGCAACCACGCACTTGCATCCACTCGCATTTTGCATCACTCTTAAACCCCCAATTCACACACAAACATAATGCATGACCACACCACACACATACACACGCACACACACACGCACATACACACACTGATGTGCACACGCTCACGCACACACATTCTTTCCACCCCAGCTACTGTCTTTTCCAGACAATGACAAGGCCCGTGGCATCTGATGTGGCGAGGAGAGACTCGTCGTAGTTGAAGCTCACTCCAAGAACAGGCGCTGCGTGACCCTGGAGGCGATTGATGAGGGGCCGCTGGTCGCGCTCTACATCAAGGAACAGGACACTGCAGTCTTCACAGCCAGTAACTTTGGGAATGAAGTGTACTGATTGATTACTTCAGGAATAGACATAAGTATATGTAGTATATTGCATACGACAATATAATTTTTCTTCTGGGAATGAAATTATCTGTTTTACAGTGTAAAAAAAAAAAAAGTAGCCTGAATAAGAACATATATGTACACACATATATACATAGGAAAAATAAATATGCACTACTCAAAAAATAAAAGTAACATCTGTCCCTCGGTTCAATTCAATCATGCTCTGCCAACATGCAAAACAAAAAGATCAAAATCAGTACACACCTACACAGGCTCCTTGCCTAAAGGACATGAGGGGGCAGAACGTCGACCTCACAGGCTGGTACATGTGAGCCACATTAAATTTGCGTTTCAACCGCAAGCCACCATCTTTGTCTGCCACTCTGCATAGGGTGTGTTAGTGTATAATTACTTGTCTTTTTTTAATCTATTTGGATATTATGTATACTTTTGTTTACTTTTGTACAATAAAGAGTATTTTCGTTATTCACAAACTACAATTTCTTGCTAATAAGAAAAAAAGGTATGGATTAACTGTCTTCCTATATTTCCTGTTATTTTAAAAATCAAAAGAATCCTGCAATCATTCTCATCACCATTAGAAATCATAAAAAAAAGAAAAAAATCTCCCTTGAGGTTCCAGAATCCCTAAATCAAGAAAACTAAAATAAAGCTACACAGAAAACCAACAACAAGTCAATGAGCTAACTAAAAGTACAATACCTGTACAGCAGCAGGGCATTACAGCTGGCACTGACGAGAAGAGTAGGGTTGGGAGCCTCTCTGCTTGCCCATGTGCGTGCGGACAGGCTAGTGATGGCAGCGCCCTCTTGCGCCACACATCTCTTGCCCTTCTTAAGACATCCACTCCCAAGGTCGAAAAGAAACGACACAATCGTTCCCTGGTCAATATAAAGCGTCCAGATTAATACGAAGTGTCTCCAAAGTACAGAGATAAAAATGTCTGCAGTAAGTTGTCACCAATAACATAATCTCTGGAATAAACAACTCTATTTTCACCAACAGAATTCCCAAGCAGAAACAAAATCTCTACCTTATCATCACCAGCCCAGAGTGTCTTGCCAGAGGAGTCAAAATTCAGTGCCGTTACTTGGCCTGCTACCTTGCTTGTTCCTCCTTTAGGATAATGGCCAGTTGACATATTCAGGACTTGCACTAGTCCATTGCTGTTACCTACCTGGAGGGAACTTGTTAAAGAATGCAACATTTTGGAACAGGTAGTGTCTTTTGAGACACTAAATTCATAATTTAAATTTTAAATAGCAATAGACAAAAGAAAATATGGCTATTCTTTCCAACATAAAAATATGAAAGTTAATGTTTGCCTTTAATAGCAGACCTATAAATTAGGACCCTTATGAAAACAAAAACAATAATCTATGATTATGAAAATTATTGCAACAACATTAAAAATTTATGTAAGTTAACATTCCACTCTTATAATAATAATAATAAAGGATACAACAGCCCAATTGGAGTTGAAGGGGTGAAAGACGCAGGATAGAACATTAGCCCCAGACTGGTCGCTAACAGTGCGCAGGCATGTCCCACTCGACGAGCTCCAGAGACAAACCACCCCATCCTCTCCCCCTGACAGCAAGAGGTCATTTGTTGACGACCAATCAAAGCCTACAGGAAATAAAAACATTTTACTAAACAATGAAAAGCTAAAATGTCAGGAGGAAATCTGTAAATAATAATCCAACATCATACAATATACCATGTCCTTTATTCCTAATAATTGTACATAGGATAAATATGAGATAATTAACCCCTCATCTAATGCACACAAATAAAAATCCAAAACACAACAGGAGAGCAATAAAAGAATTATTTTATAAATAGAAATGGAAATATATGAAATAAATAATCTAGTATGAAATCATATCCATGGAAACAAGTAATTAAAGAATATTATTCTGGGAAAAAAATATATATAAAAAGGGTAGTGAGTAAGCTCTCATGATGTGATAAAAAACACATATAAACAGAGTACTGAAATCTTATATATATATCATACACATCCAACAAGCATGAAATAGCAGACTATATAAGATCTCACCTGTGACTCCTGCATTGTGGTGACGCAGAGTGTGAAGGACACGAGGCTGTCCCTCAGCTACTTGGCATATAGAGAGGGTTCCATCCAAAGAAGAGCAGGCAAGAAGGCCCTGGTCGTTGTGTGCAAATTTAACCATTGTGACACTATCTGTGTGCTGGGTTGAAGGAGAAAGAAAGAGTGGCATGATTAGCAAGCTTCAAGAAGTGTAGAAATGATTATCTTCTTATACTCTTTGAATGGTATCAAAATATGATGCCTATATCGTATCAGAAAGAACACATGAACAGCTGAATAGCTGAGAAATATAACAGAACAAATTTAGAGAGGACTCTTACCTGGTCAAAAATATGGTGCACACCTGAAAAAGCATAATTCTCTCCTATAGATTTACCCCCAACAATGGCTTTTGATGCTTCGGCACGCTGTGTTGGCACAACAGTTCCTGGCTGGGGAGGCCCATGGGGTCCCTCTATGCTCTGTCCTCCAGCCTGTGACATTGCTAAGCTCATACTTCTACTCATGCGAGGTGAATCACCCTGGTAGCAAAAGACAGTTATGATGAGATGATCATGGCTGGTATATTATAATAAATATAATCCTCATAACAATAAATAAGTATATAGTGTTTTCATTATAATCTGACACATGTTTATCTAAAAGACATTACATAAAATGATCAATTCAAGAACCTTCACACCCATCAAATAATGCTTCTTCTTGATATTCCAAAACAAATATGCAAACGAAGCACCTAGACCCAACCACAGGCCAATATGGAAGAACCATTTACTCTTTTCCTCATTGTTATTGTGTTTTAATGTATCCAGAGTGGATTTTTTTTTAGATAAAATGTCATGAAAAATAACATAACAATAACTCCCTCTCCCTCGTACCCACTAGGCATTCTCTGCATTTCTGAGCGGCTTCTGTCTATTCCTCCTTCTGCCCCTAAGTGGTCAAAGGCCACTACAACCACCACCCTGTCCCCTGCCCTCTTCTCTAGGACCCCCTTTTCTCCCTTCATACAATCACCACCCAGAACAGACAAGCTATCTGAGACATCATTTTATTTTGATTTTTGTATTTTATTTACAAGGGGTAACCTTTTCAATTTTGATATTCCACTATTTAGTAACTATTTGACATGCCATTCAAAATATAAATCTTCTGCTATGTAAAATTTATTTTTTCAACTAAAGGCTAATTTGCCCCCGATAAAAAAATTACACTGGGAAGTAAAGGAAGAATTAGCCTTCAGGGATTAAGAAAATACATAATCAGCCTTCTAATATTTTTTTTTACTGAGTTTTTTTAAAACATCTCTTTCTAAATAACTTAAAACTACAAAAAAGAAAAGAAAATTCCATCCACTCAAAACCCTTATGTGGCGAGATGCGCCTCAAGTTGAAGGCCGATTTTGGTGAGTGGTTAGGGGGACCCCCTAGAGAGAAGAGGAGGGGAGAGAGAGGGAGAGAGAGAGAAGAGAGGAGAGAGAGAGAGAGAGAGAGAGAGAGAGAGAGAGAATGTGTGTGCGTGTATGTGTTCCCCCAAAACAAATGAAGCATTTCATCTCATAACTTCTCTTAGAACTGACCACCTGCCCTTTCCTCTTAACTGAAAGCTCTCTACAAATCACACTTCTTTTGTCTAAGATTCCTTACTTCTTGTTATCATGGGATGCACACCCCCCAAATGCTAAAATCTCTTGCCTAAGCTAAAGGACCTTGCTCCTTCATACTTTTTTTGAAGGAAACTAGTAGGTAATATAGCATTAGGAAAGTGCTAGCAAAGACAAATCAATCCTTCAGCCAAGCTGCCTTTACTTCACTTCATTATCATGACATAAAATGCCTGCTCTGAATTTTTGCAATCATTCCCATGAAAAAATTAAACATAGTTCAAGTTGACTTTAGCTTCATAAAACAACATTTTATTAGAATGATAAAAGCAACAGCCCAAAAAATGAATAGACTTCTTGCATTTTACCACTGAAAGCTATATAGGACATAAGCACATCTAGAATCAAGCTCAGGAAAGCGACAGTGCATAAATGAAAATATAAAACAAACATAATGAAATATGCAATTTGACCAAAATTGAAACAAAACGCATATAAGATGATAGAGGAAACAATAAGCAAAATTATTTCGAGTCAAACTACATGAATCTTAACGTCGTAAATTGTAGTCTAGTTTCTAAGTCATGGTTCAGTGTTTCCCTTATCATCATGGCTGTGTCCCACTCATAAAGACCACTGCTCACTGAATTCTCCTACGTGTGAACTTGATAATGATATCACTTTCAAAGAGCAATGGTAAAAATGTGTGAAATGCAGTTGAAACTAGTATATTGCAGATTGTGATGTGCAGGAGAAACTATTCAAGGTAGACGTAGAATTTGGCATCGGCAAAGGCAGTAAAGCTAATGCAATAAAACCAAAATAATGAAGAAAAAAATCAAACTAAAATCATTATCATTGTGTTACCAATAACTGTACTTGCTAACAAAGTAAAGCCATATAACTCTTAAGCATATACACCTCACCAAATGTGTATATATATGTGTATATATATGTGTATATATGTGTATTTATTTATATATATATATATATATATATATATATATATATATATATATATATATATATATATACACATACATACACATATATACATAGACATATACATATATACATATGATGAGACAGTAAGCACAAGTTATTTTTGGAGAAGAAATTAATATAATGGTATTCAGCAAGGGAAATATCAAACAATATATAATGAGGCTTTAGAAAGTTGATAATTTTCTTATTCAGTACTGAAAACTAATCTAATAGTTTACTCTACATTTTATGGTTTAAGGAATAAGATTTAGACCTGTTCCTATATATGATTTGAATACCAAAACATTTACAAACTCTCAATTTATTTAAGTTACAATAATCCTATATATATATTTTTCATTCCATGAATGTATTATTTCATGCATTACAAAAATAATACTAAATAACCATACATGATGTTTAGTCATTCTATAACTTAACCCCTTGCCGACGGGTACAACGGGTAGACACGTGCTATGCCTATTGTCAGTACTTCTTTGATTGTTTTTACACATAGATGGCTATACTTGTACTAAGTCACCAATGAGCCAGTTAGGAGTACTGCCCGTCTCGCCCGCTCACCCTTTTCTTTGATTTACGAAATATTTTACGTTATCTTATTTTGCTGTTATTAATATTAAAAAACATTATGATAATTATAATGTTTATAATAAAAATAACACCATCGATATTCATAGCACTAGTAAAAAATACATTTTTCCCGCCAATTCAAATCCCGTTAGGTCACAAGGTCTACTAATTGACTCCTTTGTGGCTAAGCGCTAGCAGAGCCATCTATGGGCAGACATTTCACACAAAAATATTGAAAATAGGCACAACATTTTCCCCATTTTTTTTTTAATTTTCTCCGGCGGCATTGGGTTAATATAACCAAAAAATCTTTTATCTATACTTCTTGGAGTATAAACAAAATATATTATATCTATAAGAAACTTCTGTCAATTCTAGCAACAACTCCAAAGATCGTTTCTATTCTGCCATGCTGCTCACTATTCAAACAGCCTTTTCACTAACATATCAACCATAAAACAAATGCGATATCAAGTACATCTATCTTACTAACAATGTAATTAAACTAACAATAATAGTTATTCACACTATCACCTACTTTCCAGTTGAACTTACAGGCTGCTGCATTTTAAAAGTAACCTAGAAATCTACCAACTGCAGCAATATTGACTTACTGAAGCCTGGTGCAGCTGGAGCTCTGTGGTTATTAAACTTGGCGTCGACTGCAAGCACCTGTTGCCACCAAGCCATCGCTCCCCCTCCTGAAGGGGGAAATGTCTTTGGAGCCAACCATGCTTTATATTTATTCAATTTTGGATACTCTCAATATCTCAATATATTTTTACTTTGTAGAATATACGTATCATATAAACTTTCTCCATCATCAGTTAACTTGGTTCTTTCATATGCTGTATCAGAAATAATTACTGGTTACAGACACCCCAGCAGTGTCTCATGTCCTCTGGGATCCAACAAAGGGCAACAAACTTCCAACATATATCCTCTAGCAACATAAAGCTTAGACTAGTTCCTTACTTGACAATAAATTGCCTCAAGCTCTATCTTGTCAGTATAGGTTTCTTGGAACATATACTAAAATAAAATATACTAAAATATACCCAACTATTGTGGTAAATCTTCAAATTGCAACTGCATGGTGAGGCATTATGATCACTATGCTCTGGCAAAGCTAAGAATCCTCTCCTACATATAGTTAGTACGAAAGATGCTTGGCACTGTATCTTATTAGACAATAAACTGCCACTGATGTCAATCTATATTATCTGAATACACATGGTGAAGATTTTCTTGCCTTCACTGAAGCAAAGTGGACACAACAGGTATGAATTCCCTTGATAAGTTATTGCAGCCATAAAGCTTCCCTAACTCTGGGATTCC
>NC_061832.1:393302-398302 GCF_019202785.1 Penaeus chinensis
TGATCCACGATTTAATTAAGGGTTAACATCAGCGTTGCCAGAACCTATTGCAGTGTTACCACAACACTACAAGAAGTGTTATCAGCATCCCAAAAGTGCCAGCTGTTTTATCATAAATTTCATTACCGGAAGAACAGGCCAATGTTGCCAGAATACACAGAAATGGCAGAAGTGTCAACAGTTTTACCAGAATCGAGTAAATCTGTGGGATCGTCAGTGGTGCCAGAATCAAGTGCAACGGACACACTAGCAATGTCGCCGACAGGGTTACCAGCTGTATCACCGTCACCAGAAAACCCAGCAGTGTTACCAGAAGCAACATCGGTAGTTCCACCAGTGGCACCAGAAGCAAGTTCCGTAAGTCCGGCAGAGTTGCCAGAATCAACCAAATCAGAAGTTTCAGAACCAAATGAATTACAAATATCAATGGAGTTACCAGACACATCCCCTCCTTCAAAACCAGCAGTGGTACCAGACATAACAGCAGTGTTACCGGAACCAACACCAGACCTCCCAACAGTTTTACCAGAGCAAATTACATTAGTCCCAGCAGTGTTACCAGAACCAACACCAAACCTCCCAGCAGATTTACCAGAGCAAATTGCAGAAGTTCCAGCAGTGTTACCAGAACCAACACCAGACCTCCCAACAGTTTTACCAGAACACATTGCAGAAGTTCCAGCAGTGTTACCAGAACCAACACCAGATCTCCCAACAGTTTTACCAGAGCAAATATCAGCAGTTCCATCAATGTTACCAGAACCAGTGTCAGAAATCCAAGCAGTTTTACCGGACCAAATATCAGGAGTTCCAACAGTTCCCGCAGCGTTACCAGAACCAGCACCAGAAGTTTCAGTATCGACTTCAGAAGGTTTAGCAGTATTACCAGAATTAAATTTAAAAGTCCCAGCAGGGTCGTCAGAGTCAACCACGTTAGATGATCCAACACTGTTGCCAAAACCAAGTACTTTGAAAATATCACCACAGTTACCAGACACACCTCCACCAAGGAAACCAGCAATTTTACCAGAATTAACATCAGAAGTTCCAGAAGTGTTACCAAAGCCAACATTAGAAATTCCATCCTTGTCATTGGAACCAACTTCAGAGGTCCCAGCAGTGTTACCAGAATCAACTGCCTCTGAAGTCCCAAAAGTTTTACCAGAATCACCCACACCAGATCCACTTGAAGCGTTGCCAGAACCAAGTACATTAAAAGTATCAACAGAAATTCCTTACACACCTCCGCCAGGAAAACCTGAAGTAGAACCAACGGAAGAAGTTCCATTAACGGTTCCAGATGCAGCTCCAGAGGTTGATATGGTAGTGATACCAGAACCAGCTTCAAAAGTACCAGGACCAACCACATCTGAAGTTCCTGCAGTGTTGCCAGAACCAAGTCCGCAAGACGTACGAGAAGCGGTACAAAACACAAGCCCGGGAGGGAAATCAGCAGTGTTACCAGAACCGACAGTAGAAGTGCCAGCATTGTTACCAGAATCAACAGTGCTCAAGGAGCCTGCACTATTACCAGATGAAATCTCTCTAGACCTTTCATCATTGTTTTTCGAGGAAATAGATAGCTCAGAGACACTGCCGGAAATTCTTACCCAGGAAAATGTTTCAGAAATCACTGAAACTCCGGAAAATCAAGAAAAACTTGATCTGAAAAACACAGCGCCATCTTCACCTACATCAGCTTCGCCTTTTGCGCTGGAAAAAAGCGAAAACGAAAATCTAGTAATCACACCAAAACATAGATTCGATGTAGTATTAGTAAAAGACGATAGCGAAAAGGAATTCAAAATACCGGAAAATCTATTGCTGGTAAACTTCGATGCGACGAGTGAAAATGAAACTCCACATACCTATTCTAAAATAATGGACAGAGCCAAGCCATTAAAGCCACGACTTCAAAGACAAAGGTTACTGTACATCAAAAGTGATCCATATGACTTCAGTAATTGCCTTGAAGTCACAAGCTTGGATTTTGGCGGGAAAGGGGATACGGACGAAAATGGCGTCTTTTGGTTTGGTCGGACTGGAGATACGGACTTAAAATCAGAAATATCTAATGGCAAATTTCAGAGAAAAACAATTAGCTCGGCACGCACTTATCTGCGAAGAAATAACAGAAGAGATACATTTAAGCCAAGACTCCAAAACCAAAGATCGAAAGGAAAAGATATTTCAGATGGAAATATTGAGTCAAACGTAAGTACAGTTTTGAGTTTGTAATAGTTTTACATTGCAGTTTGTCACATTTCAGGGATACTTAAAACTGGTACAGTAAAATAAGCAATTCTTGATTGCAGAATTCGTTAAAACGATGTTAGGAAAAACGTGTTTACATTTTTAGTTTCTGCATTATTTATGATACGGAATACTTAATCACATATAATTAGCACCAAGCTTTCGTTGCATAAATATAAAGAAAATCATAGACATATCACACAGCTAATTTGATTCCCTTTCCCAAACCAACAGGCGGAAGAAGTGTCCCATAAGCATGCCAAAAGAAAGAGGCACTTGACCGGAGAGAAAATTCCAACGCAAACGTCTTCGGTTCAAAAAAGTGGAATTTTGCCGCCCGGTGAAAATAATGAGTCAACCGCTCCTGACGCCGCTCCTGACGACTCGCCCCCCCGCGTGACTCGAGAGGAGACAGCTGACACCTCCCGGAATACGAATTTCAAACGCTCCAGCCTGAAAGCACGGCGGAGGGGAGCTCGAAAGCTTCCGTTCGGTCAGAGAAATAAGCGAGCGACGGATTTTTCTCGCGGCCGGAATCGAGCTCCTCTCGCGCCGATCAAGGCTGAGCGAAAGACGTCGCCCAATGCAAGCGCCGAGTTCTCGGGCTTTGCAACAGGGAAGTTGCACGCTGCGGAGCTTGCCACAGCCAGGAATTTGTCTCCCGGATCCGCGTGGCTGCAGAATCCTCTGGCGGATGTCCCAGAAGGATCTCACATGGAAGACATCGTCACCAGAAGGTCGCGGTCGGGGCTGCCGGTGGGGCGCCGCCGCCTGGCCCCCGTCTCGGCGTCCATGGCCAGGGAGGGCGCTCAGGCTCAGCCCTTTGCCGAGGGTGGCCACAGCGCCGGGGCCGTGGTGCTGCCGAGGATAGGGCCGGCCCGCCAGGGGTTCTCGGCGCGAAGGAACAAGCTTCCCACGCTACAAGAGAATCCTGTGGGCGCCCAAGGACAGCGGTTCTTCCAGGCGAGGAAGCAGAATGTCCCCCTGCGGAGTGCGGGGCATCCCCACGAGGCCGCGTGGGAGGTGGAGGACCTGTAGCTCTCTCGGCCTGAGGCTCCCCTTTTGCTGGCGGTACTGCCATATATATATATATATATATATATATATATATATATATATATATATATATATATATATATATATATATATTTATATATATATATATCTGTACATATATATGTATGTATAAATATATCATATATATTCATACATACATGTATATACATATACATATGCATATATATATATACATATATCTATATATGCATGTATAAATATATCATATACATATACCTATGCATATACATATACATATATATAAATATATCATATATTCATACATATATATATACATACACATATGCATATATATACATATATATATGCATATATATATATATACATATATCTATATATGTATGTATAAATGTATCATATATACATATATATACATATACCTATGAATATACATATACATCTATATACATATACATATACATCTATATACATATATACACAAACATACACACACACACACACACACACACACACACACACACACATATATATATATATAATATATAATATATATATATATATATATATATATATATATGTGTGTGTGTGTGTGTGTGTGTGTGTGTGGGGCATGTGTGTGTGTGTATATATATATATAATCATATTTATTTTTATATATGTATATATATATGTATGTATATATATACATATATACATATATATACACATATACATATATATATACATATATACATATATATATATATGTATATATATATTTGTGTGTGTGTGTGTGTGTGTGTGTGTGTGTGTGTGTGTGTGTGTGTGTGTTTTGGCGCGCTCTCGCTCGTCAATATCAGTTTGTCTGTTAGTGTTGACAATTCCCTCCCCTATGCAACAGTATCAAGGCATCGATCGAAGAGCAGGTGTTGATCTGCACCAACAGGCATCGGCGTGCTGGGTGGAGCCCGTGCCAGGCCGCTGCTTCTGTCAGGCACTTAATCGCTTGACATTTCTGACCATAAAGGATTATTTTTAGCATGACAGATTAAAAGTATTATCAATAAAGAGTGATCGTGGAGATTGACCATATTAATGATTCCAAGATCATAATGAAAATCAAGCCATAAATTATAACGTCATTTTTTTTTTTTCGTTTTTTTTTCTTCTTCTACAAATTGGACTTTGAACTGCTCGTGTTGTTTCTTGAACTGAAAAGGAATATACAACAAAACAGAATAAAAGAAAGAACTAGAGACAACAAAAACACAAGGGAAATGACACATAAAAAAAAAACAGAAGGAAAGGAATGGTCATTGAAAATAAAATACATAGAATGATATAATGACAATAATACTGATATTATTATAACGTAATAATCATACTGAATACATTAATAATAGTAGTAATTATAATATCAATCACAGTAATAATGACTATGATGATAGAAATAATACCAACAATAAAGTTCATATCCATTACAATAAAGATAATGGCACTAATAAGAAAAGCGATGTAACTAATAATAAAGATGATATTGATAATAGCAATATCAGTAATGATGATAGCAATAATAACCATAAATAATAATAACAGTAATAAGCATAACAATAATTATAATAATGATGATAATATAAGAATCAATTGTAATGATAGTAGTAATAACAATAATGATGATGATAATAATGATAATGATAATGATAATAATAACGATGAAAATATTATTAATA
>NC_061832.1:403302-413302 GCF_019202785.1 Penaeus chinensis
GGATCTGCCGCCTTTTCCGAGAGGGAGAGACGATCCGAACGCGTCGGATTTTGTGGGTTATTTCAAGGAGTGGAGAAAATGGAGGGACTCGGATACTGAGAGAATCCGGAGTGAGTTTCAAGGCCGTCGGAAAAGCTTAAAAGATGTACATAATACATCGCCGGCGCTTCATATCGGAGAAAGAGATCAGAGCGATGCAAGTCCTCCTGGTCATGAACAGCGGAGGGGAAGTTCAGATACTGTCAGCCAAAAACAAATGCCCCTGAATAGCAGAAATAACAGTTTAGATTCAGACAACGGAAGCGACTGCTCGTCCAAGGAAGGCAAAAACACCAACGCGAAACCGCCCGAACTGCCGGGCCCAAAACAGCCCAGTAGGACCACGGCCTCTGTAGATAACAAAATCAAAAAGGAAAGAATACTACCGACGGCACATGCAGCCTCAGAACGAACGCACTCGACCAAATGGCAGTTCTCCAACCCGCAGTTTCCGTCCATACGCCGGGCGACCGTCCCCGCGCCGAGACACCCCCGGCGCTACGTTGACTGCGCGACACCCGTTCCAGACATCCAAGCCAAATTACCCGGGATACCGAGTCTTCAGGCGAAATTGCCAGAGTTAAAAAACAGTCGGTCTAAATACCTGCCGGCGACGCAAGCGGAACTGAAGAAGCGAGAAGAGCTACCGGCCATCAGGTGTCGAGATACGGATTTACCCAAGATAAAATGATAAATGATGAAATGTGTGAAAGTTCTAAAATCTCATTGTCGTTATAGAATGCAGTGTGTTCCAGACATCATTTACAGGTTCTTCAATCGTTCAAAAGCGAACAAGTCTTTACAGTATTCACACCAATCCGTATCTTGCTTTAGACATATCATTAAATAATTAAATATTGTATGCTGTGATACATGTTTCGAACTAGCAGTCTTCACATCACCATATATGGGGCATAATTTTTTTTTTTCCAGAAAGAAAAGCATAGTTATCACCGATAATTACGATTTACATTTTAAAATACATACTTCTTCATTAATACATGAGGAATCAAAACAATTGTAGATTTAGTTTTTTGCTGGTTTTACATTTTAATGAATAAGTAACTATTGTTGAAAATGAACGAACTATTTTTTATATCTTATGTATTTTTTTATTCATTTTTCTCTTTTCTCATAACGGTCTATATCATCTTCATCTTTATTCACCATTTTCCTTCTATTCTTCTCTCTCCCATTCTCATTCCATTACTCGTATCTCCTGAACATCTATTCCATTTCACAAAAAACCTACATGAAGTAGCCACTACGAAATCCAGGATATGGAAAAAGTACAAGAAGAATAAGTTATTCAAGAACACGAACAGGAACTTTCAGCAGAACATGTGAACACAAGAACAGGTCAGCAGGTTGAACTTCTCCAGCTGATTAAACTGAACTTACGGAACAGGTAAGTTTCTTTGGAGGTACACACACGGACTTACACATGCACGCTCACACAAGTACACGCACGCACATCCTCCTCCCCTCAAACTCACTCATTCTCTCTATCTTTCTCTCTCTATCTTTCTCTCTCTCTCTCTCTCTCTCTCTCTCTCTCTCTCTCTCTCTCTCTCTCTCTCTCTCTCTCTCTCTCTCTCTCTCTCTCTCTCTCTCTCTCTCTCTCTCTCTCTCTCTCTCTCTCTCTCTCTCTCTCTCTCTCTCTCTCTCTCTCTCTCTCTCTCTCTCTCTCTGTGTGTGTGTGTGTGTGTGTGTGTGTGTGTGTGTGTGTGTGTGTGTGTATGTGTGTGTGTGTGCGCGCGCGTGCGTGCGGCGCAGCGGTATTTCTTTGTTTCTGAAAATTTTCTGTCGCGTCATTAACGGCGCATTGAAAATATACTGATAGGGTGGGGCTTGGATAAAGAAGTTTTTTGGTTCAATAAGGCGATGTTTGTGGATTTCCAAAATGGCTAATAGTCAAAACCAATGGATATGCCAGACACCAAAGGTCACATAGCATTATGATAAATTATTGTGGCGAAAAGAATGAAAATGTGTTTACGATCAGGACGGAAGGGGATGAAAAGGAAAGGGAAAGGGAGAGAAGAAAAAACGATGCTAAATTAGCTGAGGCGAGGCTGAAGATAAGGTAGGGGTGATCCCTTACATTGGGCCTCAGTCTACGTCTCCTACCCCCCCCCCCCCCACGACAACAACGAGCAAGGGATTGGGGGGGGGGGGGTGCAGCGGTAGCGGTCTCGTCTAGCAATCTTGCTCGCCCGCGGTCCGTTCCCGCGCGCTGCCAGTGGAGGGTAACCCCGGCCATTCCTTGGACACTAAGGGGAATTTAGAAGCCTGTCGCACCAAGAATAACCAAGGAAATATAAATTAATTATTATTATTATCTCTCTCTCTCTCTCTCTCTCTCTCTCTCTCTCTCTCTCTCTCTCTCTCTCTCTCTCTCTCTCTCTCACAGACACAGACACAGACACAGACACAGATACAGATACAGATACAGATACAGATACAGATACAGATACAGATACAGATACAGATACAGATACAGACACAGACACAGACACAGACACAGACACAGACACAGATACAGATACAGATACAGATACAGATACAGACACAGACACAGACACAGACACAGACACAGACACAGACACATACACACACACACACACACACACACACACACACACACACACACACACACACACACACACACACACACACACACTCACTCACTCCTCACTCTCCCCATATCCTAACATTTCTGTAAAGGTTCAGTAAATTCATTTCTTAATTGCTAGTCCAGTTTTAGTCGCTGCCCGAGTGAAGTAAAATCAATCCTTTGCTCGCGCATGACATGTTTGGAAATGCATTTTTTAACATGTGTTCACTCTTCATCCCTGGGCGTGCGTAGTTCATTTCCTCTTAGTTTACGTTTTAGGTTTTGGTTCAATGTTAAGGAATCACAGAAATGTCTTTTTTTAGGAATATTTATTTTAATGTATACAATTGATTATGAGTTGACACTGAGAATTGTGTAACAACAGATTCAGATTCTGAATTGGAATATATTTCAAAATCGGGTTTATCTAAATAAAATTTGATCAACGAGGTAATAAAAATCCATTTCAGATCAGATTCACACTTTATTACAGGCAAAAGAAAGAAAGAAAAGAAAATACTATACATGTACGCTCAGTCGCTCATAGAAAGAACTCAAAAAAATGTTTATGAAAATCACAGGTCCGTCCTTTGGTGAGGTCGCCCTCAGAGCTGCTCGTCCTCCGAGGACAGCGTGAGGTGGTACTGCTCCGTCTCCTCGGCCGAGTCCTCCGTCGAGTCCAGCGGGTAGAACTCGGCCGCCTCCGCCGCCAGGGACAGCCGCTCCATCGGGTACAGCGCCGCGTCCAGCCCCAGGGGCGCCGCCGCGGGAGGACTCGGGCTGGCGGCCGGGGACTGCAGGTCGTCCGAGGGCGCTTCCACGGGCGGCGAGGGCTGCGGCCGGCTCGGCGTGGGCGGCTGGGGCTGAGGGAGAGGCTGCTGGGGCGCCGGAGGGATGGGCGGAGGCGGGGGAGGCGGCGGCGGGGGGGGAGGGTGGTGGTGGTGGTGGTGGTGCTGGCTCGGCTGGTGGTGGAGGGGGTGGACGCTGTGCTCCAGGAGGCTGTGGTCGTTGTAGGAGTTGAGGTTGTGGACCAGGTGGTGCGGGATGTGGAGCTGGTGGTAGTGGAGGTGGTGGTGGTGGTGAGGCAGGTAGTGGTAGTGGTGGTGGTGTGCTTCGGAGGCGAGGGCGTGCTCGGTCGTGTCCGGCGAGCCGCTGCTGCTGCTGGCGGCGCTGGGGGTGTGCGGCGTCTGCGGCGTGTTGCTCGGGGCGGTGGGCGTGGGCGGACACAGGTCGTTGTTGTTCATGGAGGAGCTGATGTGGTCGCCGACGTCGCCGCCGGGGTCCAGGTCGGGCGTCGGGGCGGCGTCGGCGGCCGAGTGCAGCGCCGACAGCTCCGCCTCCAGCTGGCTCGGCAGCTTGATCCCCGCGACGCCCTTCTTCGGGATGGAGCTCAGGTCGCGCTTGATGCGGCGCCGGCGGCTGGGGTCGTTGCGCCGCAGCTGGATCATGCGGTCGAAGTCGATGATGTAGAGGAAGCCGGCCACCAGCACCTCGCACGCGCGCTGCCCGCTGCCGTAGGCCGCCTCCAGCTCGTGGCTCGTGCGCTCGTCGTACTGCCACCAGCCTGCGGGGACACCAAGGCTCAGCGGGGTTGGGAGGGGGGGGGGGGGGGCGCAGGGGATACAAGGCCAGAGGGTCTAGAAGGGCTTAGAATGGAAGTTAAACATATAATAAACACTAATAATGGTACTAATAAAATTATGATAATAATACAAAGATAATTAAACCACAATAATAATAATGATGATAATAATTATAATAATAACATTAACAATGAGAATAACAATAATAATAATAACAATAATAATAATAATATTAATAATAATAATAATAATAATAATAATAATAATAATAATAATAATAATAATAATAATAATAATAATAATAATAATAATAATAATAATAATAATAATAATAATAATAATAATAATAATAACAATAATAATAATAAAAACAATAATAATAATACATACATAACATTGATGCCAATAATAATAATAATAATAGTAGTAACAATAATAATAATAATTTAATAATGTCGCAAACAAAAGCATTTAACCAAGAGAGTCATTAGCGAAAAAAAAAAAAATGAAAAAGAAAAAAATTGCATGTGCCAAAAAATGAAAATAAAAAGCTTATCTTTCACACACACACAAAACAATCTACATTATGATCAATCTCACTCCATGCACATACTCGCATATCATAAAATATTGATATATGTTCATGTTATGTTTCATGCTGTTTGACCAAGTACAAATATTCACCAAATACTAATTGTTAGGAGACTTGTATAAACATTCAACATTGTTTTTACAACACCTTTGGATGATAAAAAAGGTCAGAATTAAAAGAAATATTTCCAAATGTATGTATGCAGACATAAAGTATGAATAGGCCTCTGCCATGTAAATATTGTCATAATTGTTAAAATCCTTCTGTAACATAAAATTATATCATTAACACATTTATATTATCAGTTCTATGAATGTCATCATCATCATTAATAACATATATCCTTATTAATATCTCGAATGCAAATAAAGAAGAAGAATGACATAATAAAAATAAGGGCCTTCACAATTATACAATTAAAAGAAAATGTGTGGGATGTAATATCTTCATACAGTGAGGGATAGAACAACTCTTGTAAATAATTAATGGAAAGTTACTTGTCAGTTCCACACACTTTGCAGTTATCATTCATTATAATGCTTTCTGAATTCAAAGTGCCTGCTGTTGGCATTACTTTAATGTGTTGTGTACTGCAGGGTATTAATGTCTAATCAAATTAAATAAATTTAAATCTATCTCTTGTTATTTTGTACATAATGTAGCATTAACTATCAAAATGCCATGTATCTTTCTCCTAAAATGTTGCAGACAAGACCATGTCACCATTATTTTTCTTTTAAAAATTATATAAAATAAAAAAACTAAACATTTGTCAACCATCCTTTGCAAGTCTGGTTTGTTTGCCTTCTCCTTCCATACTCAAACATTTTCAGATTACACCTGAACAAAGGATAAAAAGAAAAATCTGGATTAAAATTTCTGAAACGTCTCAACAGAAACACTTTTTATTTATCTAACACAAATGAAAGTTGCATCAAAGTACACTCTCCGAATTCCTTATTTCTACGTATTGTCTTCCTTCCTCTCTCTCCTTAACAGTAAATTATTCATCATTTCTCAACCAATATCTTCCCAACACTGGAGAGAGAAAGTAACAAAAAATATCGTCACTAACCTCTTAAAGAGAGAAAAAAAAAAAAAATAAACTCTTATTTGACACCTTAAATAAATATACACAGATCAATTTCTTATACATAACTAGGTGGGGGGGAGGCAATGCCATACCTATCTTTGATCAAATTACATCATAAGGCCACAAGATACTGAATTGAATGCACTGACTGCCTACCTTGTTCCACAATCTGACGCTGATGTTAGTGCAAGATTTCTTTCACTCTCTGGCTTTTTGAAAATCCAATGGGATGCAACTGTAGTATCACTTCTTATTTACAAATTACATCAATAAAATTTCTTTGTTTTTCTATACATTCTTCTTCAGAAATTCTCTTGTTATAAACAGGTATATATAAAAAAATAAAAATAACTCTTAGATAGCAAACATCATATTTAAAAGGAAACCCTGATAAAACAAGAAACGTACCTTTACCTAAGCATTATTTGCCAGAATAACAAAATATATCCCTCTCATATGCTACACCTAAATAAAACTTGGGGTAATCAATAACACAGGAGTAAACAAGGACTGAACTAAAACCTAAATGTACATAATAAAAAAAAGTTATCAATAGAAAAATATATATACACAAAATTCTATTTCATTAACCCTTTGTACATGTACTGTCCACTGTATTTTTTTCTACGTGGATTTTGTTGCAAACAGACAGCTTTACAATTGCCCAGCCACCAAGGAGTAATCAAGCAGGCCAGCATGACCTAACCTTATTCCCCCATTCCATGAATTTTCAAGGGAAAATGCATTTGCTAATTCTTCTAGTGCTATTAATATCAATACTGTAATTACTATTATTATTATTGACATTGTGATTATCCTAATGTTATGAAAATAATAATAGCAATAGAAAACAAAAAAGAACCTTTCCAAAAATCAAGGAAAAGGGTAAACAGGCGAGTTAAGTAGGACCCGTAATCAACTCCTTGGTAACTAAGTATTGCTGGAGCTATCTGTGTATAAACACAATTATTAAACTAAAATCACAGAGGACATGGCATGTGTGTCATACCATCCCAGCACGAAGGGTTAAGGAAGTTGGTAATTTATGTATTTTGCAAGCTATCTGGTTCACGAATTTGTACATTTTATCAGTACGTAGGAAAACATTTCTGAATCTCTCTGGCAAATAGAAACCCAGACACGAAAAAGTAGATGCACTAAAATCATTGAAGTTCCACATTAATAATTTTATCTGTTTATTACAACCTTTTTAAAGCTTATGAGATAAAATTTGTCCATTTCATAACTTTAAAGACTAGTACTTTGAAACTTCTAGGTTGAAAATTGAGTTATGTGTTTTACTGCAAAATCACTAGGGAGAATATTTGAACACTAATCAAACACCTGCTAATATCAACTGATCATAAAAAGAACAGAAAGATCTTTACTTTATTAAGATTTACACATTGCAGCGATAGCATATAACTTTTTTGTGGCTACAGCAAACCAGTAAAAATCTAATCCAATGTGCTCATCTATTTTCATATATATTGCATATCAAATGTGGTTTTAGTGTAAGTATCCACACACAAAATCAATGCAGTTTGCTGCACGTGACTTTCAATAAATATGTTAAAACTATTAAATTCTTCACTTTCTTTTTTCTTAAAAATATAATAAACAAAAAATTCCTTACAGTACACATGAACATATACTCTTATAATAAGAACATTATAAACCATGATGGCTTTCTTTCCTAAGTTTCCTTTCTTTTCTTTGCAAAGTTCTACTTATCTGCCATCTATTTATTCCTCATCAAGGCATGCTAAAGCCAGCCTGGTGTCATGTGACCTAATCTTTGTCATCACTTTTCCTCTTGCGACCCCTGCTACGTCCGCGCCCGCCCTGGCCCCTGAACAGCTTGGTCGAGAGACCCGCTGTGCCCTTGGCCGAGGAGGACACCACGTCCCGCTTGATGCGTCTGCGCAGGCCGGGGCAGTCCGCACGGGCTTGTTTCATGTTGGTTAGGTCAATGTCATAGTTGTACCCAGCTATGAGGAGGGTGAGCGACGTTTCCCCCTGCGCATAAGCCTCCTCTATATCAGTATTTGTGCGTTCATCATAGCGCCACCACCCTGCGGGACAGCACGCACACTCTCAGTTTACTTTGGGGCTCTGCATGAGCTACTATGAGCTGGCACTTGCACTCACAAATTGCAGCTCCTTTATTTTGGAGATTTATCTCATACACCATTAGGGGACTACAAGTGAGAAATTATGGGAGAGGCAAGTAAAAAAAAAAAAAAAAAGAAAGAAATATTCAGAAAAGAAACCAATAATTACCATATGCATCAAAATTACCTCACTAACACATGCATAAGGGTGCAAACACACTAATATACATGGAACCTATACCTACACACATAGATACATACATTTATACATACACATACACACAAGCACGAATACACACACATACACACACGCACACGCACACTCATATGCACACATACACAAACACAAACACGCAACGCATACGCACACACACGTGTATCATAACCATCCAAAGCATACAAAACATTCAATGTCAACAAGCACTCTAATTTTTCTTTACTAATTAAATAAACAAAATAATAACAATCAAACAAGACAGTCAACAACCCATTCCCTATATTCAGTGAAATATCCACAAACAAACATGTAACTTGTCAAAAAAAAAAAATTGTTAATCCATACATACTATAAAGAATAATGTATATGATCTTATGATACTGGTGTGAATATTCACGTTTAATAATGGTATAAATTCCTTTACTGATAAAGCATTCCATTTGTTTTTTTTTTCCTTATTTAACTTAGATGTAGAATGAGAAGTAACTTTCCATACAGGAATATTCCCAAATATATTTTTAAAAAATAGAAATAATGCATATTATATAATGATGCTAATCAGATTAGCAACTAAGACAAATTCACAGAGAAAGGTACATGTCTACTATAAATAAAGACATGTATTCCACCAAAGAGACATAAAATATCTATAAATCTACAACAGAGTACAACAATACATTCTTTCCATAGATATCATTAAAAAATCATTATGGATCACTCATCAAATTATTGGAAAAAGAGCAAAATAAGGAAAAAAAAGGGAAACAAATCTTGACAGCAAATTCTGAATTACTATCTACAAAATTTTATGACAAATTAAGAGGCTCACAATTTCGCATACGGAGGATATACTGTGTATACTGTATATGCATGTGTGTGTGCGAGCATGTCCTACATAAGCATGTGTCATTTCATGCATGACTGTAATTGTATTTGCATGCAGTAAAAATTGAAGCTACAAAGGAAATCAAAGAATAATTGAAATTCACTAATCCTAAAATGCAAACACAAAACACACTGAATAAAAAGAACACTCCTCGAAAGCCCAAAAGATAAACACAGAGAAATTAAGAAATTAAATGTAGTGTTTCTACCTAACAAATTAAAATGCTCAAAATGCAAAAATGCTCTTAGATCAGACAGGAAGGAAGGAAGGAAGGAAGGAAGGAAGGAAGGAAGGAAGGAAGGAAGGAAGGAAGGAAGGAAGGAAGGAAGAAGGAAGGAAGGAAGAGGAAGGAAGGAAGGAAGAAGGAAGGAAGGAAGGAAGGAAGGAAGGAAGGAAGGAAGGAAGGAAGGAAGGAAGGAAGGAAGGAAGGAAGGAAGGAAGGAAGGAAGGAAGGAAGGAAGGAAGGAAGGAAGGAAGGAAGGAAGGAAGGAAGGAAGGAAGGAAGGAAGGAAGGAAGACAAGGTGGAAAGGGAGAGAAGGGGAGGGAAGGAGGAAGAAAGATGAGGGAAATAGGGAGAGAAGAGGAAAGGGGGAGAGGGAGAGGGAGGATAGAGGAAAGAAGGGAGGGAGGGAGGAAAAGACAGAAAGAAAAGAAGAAAAAAGAAAAGGAGCTGAAAAGAAAAAAAAAATGGCTAAGAGAGAAACAGAGAGCAACTCCTTCCGAAACGTACCATTCCGTCCTTCGTAAAACCACTGGTAGCCTCCTGGCAGGACCTCTTCCTTCTCAGCCTCTATGGAGGAGAGTAGAGTTGGGTGGTCGAGGAAATCAGCCGGGATCTCTTGCCTACACATTGCACAC
>NC_061832.1:418302-423302 GCF_019202785.1 Penaeus chinensis
AGGCGACCTCCCAGCTGATTCCTCCTCGTCCTTCCTCGAGGAATTCACAGTCGTTCCTCGGCGCTTATAGTCTTCACGTAGCCTATTCCTTGGACGACAAGTATCCCCCTCCCCTCCCCCCCTTGAGTGACCTTGAAAGACGACCACTGGGGATTTTGAAAGTGTCTCCGGAAGGGGGAAATAAGCGGCGGGTTATTAAGCGCTGGGGTTTATTGCAGGTAAATGATGTACAGGTGGATGGGGAGTGTTGTGGTTTGTGTGGTACTTTTGGGTGCTTTTTCGTTTCCTTTTTTTGTTCTTTGTATTGTTTTGTTGTTGTTTTTTTTAGCGGTTTCCTTGGACGGGAGCTAGGAAGGTGACCTACGAGGGACGGTGTGTTTTATGAGAGGGTGATATGAAATACGTGTATTTGTGTGTGAATTTTCCGAGCTAAGTTATAGTGGTCTGTGCAGGTCGGGAATTATTAGCATGTAATGTTGGCTTTGTCGCCGAAATGCCTTAATTTGATTTTAGTCTGAAGTGAGATGAAGTGTATGTACTGTTTAGTGATAATGATTGCAGGTTGATCAGATTGTAGAAAGGTATATAGCAAGGGTGTTTGTGCCTACCAAATGCACTGTGTCTCTGTCAGCATTATCAAGAACAACAGTAAATATTTATTGAACGTGACACATTTTCCACTGGCTAACCTGAATTATGGTGTTCCAGCAAAGGCCAACATACCTTATTATTTTGAGATATAGAGCATGTAGATTTCCCTGTCAGTTTACTACCAAGGAAGAAATCAGTTCAAGCTCACTTTTGCCAGAACATTCCTTTTCAGGAGTATTTAGCATAGAGGCTGCCATGTTAATTGATACTGCATTACTGTGAAGGTTTAAGATGGTAGACCTTTTCTTAGAGAACATGCTAAGTTTCATGATGATTTTGGTAAGACACAGTTATAGTTATAATCATGGTATTGAAGAAGAAACTTCAAACCTTCATCATTTTTTTAATTCTTAAATTTTTTTCTTTTCTTTTCTCATCCTTCCTTCCTTATTTATTTATTAATTTACTTAACTTCTTTTCTGTGTCTCTCTTAGGGGCTAGAGAGGTAGCAGTCCCTGTGTGTTATGGGTAAGGGCCTGTTGCAGAGGCGATCACTGCGATTCGGTGCCCCTTTCCTCCTGCTGGTGGTGGGCGGCTCCTTTGGCCTCAGGGAATTCGCGCAGATCAGGTATGCCGCTTTTATTCATTAATTCTTTTCCCCTTTATTTATCTATTTATTTCCATGTCAGAATGCTGTTAGACAAGAGTTGCATTTCAGGCTAAGGCATTGAACACAGTCATAGATCCATAAAACTGTTATTTTACATTAGCATTTTTTCTAACCTTGTTGTAACAATTATGATTTGTAATTGAAGATAAACCATATATATATATACATATATATATATATAGATATATAGATATATATATATAGATATATAGATATAGATAGATATCTATATCTACATCTATATATCTATTATGTATATCTATAAATATATAAATATACATATATTATATATATATATATATATATATATATATATATATATATATATATATAGAAAGAGAGAAAGAGAGAAAGAAAGATAGAAATACCATTAGATATATCCATATACATCTATAGCTATATATATATATATATATATATATATATATATATATATATATATATATATATCTATCTATCTATCTGTGTTATATATGTGTATATCTATATCTATATATATTTATCTATATATCTATCTATCTATATATATGTGTGTGTATGTATATCTATCTATCTATATGTATATCTATCTATCTATATGTGTATATATATGTATATCTATCTATCTATATGTGTATATATATAGCTGGCTAGATAGCTTTATAGATAGATGGATAGATAGATATAGATATATATATGTATATATATATGATAAGTATATGAATTATATATATATATATATATATATATGTATGAATGTATATTAATTATTATTGTTATCATTATTTTTTGTTTATTAAAAAAAAAATAGCTCTTTTTCTCTGCTGTTTGTTTGTTTTAATTATTTCTTAGTCACATTTTCCCAAAACAGTAGTATTTAAATAGTAAATATACAAGTATTAAAATTCTGAGAAAATCAATTAATCCATTCCCGACGGGCATGTCACATATGTCTGTGCCATGCCCACTATGAGTTTACTTGTTTAATTGTTTTTACACATAGATGGCTACACTTGTACTGAGTCACCAATGAGCCAATTACGAGTACTGCCTGTCTCGCCCGTTCACTCTTTTCTTTAATTTATGAAAATATTTTACGTTATCTTATTTTGCTATTGCTATTGTTTATAACATTATAGTAATTATAATGTTTATAATAAAAATAACACCATCGATATTCATAACACTAGTAAAAAATATATTTTCCCGCCAATTCAAGGAAAGGTAAAATCAGGTAAGGCTAAGCACTAGCAGAGCCATCTATGTGTAGAGACACTTCACAAAAAAATATAAAAAATGAGCATAGCATTTTCCCCATGTTTTATTCATTTTCCCCGGCGGCAATGGGTTAATGTTATTATAGTTCATGTTACAGGAAAAAAATAATGTAAAGTTCTTGGTTAAAGCTAACAGACTTGAATCTTTGATATTTTCACATCTCACTTGAAGAAAAGTTCAGCCATTGCGTCAAAATTGAATGAATTATTTAGGTAATTTTCAGGAATTTCAGACCCTAGATTAACAGAGTTCAAAGCTAGACTAAAAGTAAAGGTAAAACATGAAATCGCGAGAGGGCAAGTTCACAGAGGTCCCCTGTGCCTGCAGGTACGACTTCCGCAATCGCAAGAATGTGTCGAAAGAGGATGCCGAGAAGATGGGGATCAAGATGAAAGAGCAAGAAGACGTCACCCTGGAATCAGAGTACCAGAAAATTGAAAAGGTTAGTTAGATAGTTACCCCATTTTCTCTTTCTTTTATAAGTCCCTTTTATTTGTTTTATTATTGTTATTTCTTTTTATTATTATTTGTTGTTGTTATGTTATTCCTTTTTTTTATTCTCTTTATTTTTTATTTTTTTATTTTTTTATTATTATTTATTTTTTTCCAATTCAAATGGAAGAAATTGTGAGTGGATTTCTGTAATTTAGTTAAATTGAAGTATTATGTGTTAATGTTGATGATAGTAAATTTAGAAATTGATGGGATGTTTAGAAATAGAATTAATAATTGTCTGTCTGTTTTTTATCTGCAGTTGGGCACTGAATTATTGTTCTGTGCCCCAGTCTGTGTTTTTGTTTGTTCTAGGCTATTTTGAAATAAAGTTCAGTATTCAAGGTGATGTTAAGATCACTTGTTCTTTGGTCTAGATTTCTGATAGAGAACTTGTTTTATAATCTCATTTGTACACAGTCATCTCTTTCCATGTTTTTGTATCTTGTTGTGGTGACTTCTCTCTTATGCAATGATATCCTTTTTTCTCACTGTAGCTATATGCTTTGGAAATTGAATTGTACAGTAATATATATTGTGTAAGCTCATTTGATAATTAATCCTGATTGTATTTATAGGCTTGTTTTTAAGACCTAATCCACATTAAGATTAAATCTGTCATAGGATGTCCTTTTTTTTTTTACTAGTTTATGTTGAAAAAATTTAAGAGAGACTTTCAGAGAAAGTAAAAGTGACTTTTTGTTCTGTTTGGAACCCACTTGACCAGAGGGCTGTAGCTTAAGGCAGGAAACAATAGACTACATGTTTAGAATTCGTCATATTTCATGTTTAAAGTGGTAAAGCAAGATTTAAGCAACCAGCAAGGTAGTCCGTTATTAATTCATATGACGCACACAATATAATGCAGAAATTAATTACACTTTCTGAAGACACAGCATCTCTCAGACTTTGTGATGGCTTTTAGTGGTGGATAAAAGTGAAATAGCTAATTTCTTTATGCGCTGACTACCTCCCGACACAGCTTGAGCTCAGGGGATGGGAGAATTGTACTCACAGGGAGAGAGTGTATAATTTTTCTGTGTGCACTCTTATCAGTCTGCATTTGTCTGTACAAGCCACTGTATTGAGCTGGCCCCTCAGCAAGGAGGTATGGCAAGTCCAGGGAGAACATTTGTTTTGCCCCATGAATTTTACAGTCGAGAAAGAGGGATAGATGAGTTCATGTGAGTTGCTCCGATAGTTTCACTGGTTCAAGCCTAAAATGATTAGAGTTGACTGGTCCACAGTATGTTGTGTGGTTTTGATTATCCAATATGATATGAGTAGATTTGGTTAGTCCAAAATTGTAAATTTGACTAGTTTAGCTGAAAGTTTTTGACTTGACTAGTCCAGAATTGTTCAAATTTTGTTCAATGACTTACTTAAATGTCACAGATTGACACAACCAACTGGGAGAATGTGCGTGGCCCTCGCCCCTGGGAAGAGGGCAACCAGTTGTTCAAGGAGGCAGAAGAACGAGCGAAGAAGATTGCCGGACAAGACTGAAACATCCATTTTGCAGTCTATCACCAAGATTCTGTTGGTGGTGAGATGTGGAGGGAAGAGAAAATAAGAGTGTGTTTTTTAAATAGACTAAGAGTTTTGTATATAATTGCTTTGAAAAACAAGGTGTACAGTTTTTTATAGACTGGATAAGAGTGAGTTGGAATAATAAGGCAAAGACACATGTAAACTTGAAATTGACTTTGTAAATAGTATTGAAATACAATGAAATGAAATTGAAGAGTTTTAATGAACCTTATAAAGAAGAATTTAAAAGAATAATAAAGATAAACTATAAATAATAAGATAATATAAGTGATACACCTCATGCCTCCTAAATACCTACTTTAATGACATAAGTGGTTGTTACACAGAAGAAATAAGTAAACCCAATGAACATTTTTTGATGATCTTTTTTTGAGTGACTCAAGAAACATTTTTGTGCATGTGAAAATCCATTAGAAAATATAACAAGGCAGACAAAAGA
>NC_061832.1:428302-431533 GCF_019202785.1 Penaeus chinensis
GAGAGAGAGAGAGAGAGAGAGAGAGAGAGAGAGAGAGAGAGAGAGAGAGAATCAGAAACTGACCCAGGAGGGAGGGAGGGAGGGAGGGAGGAGCTGGCTAGTTCAAAGGTGGAGTGACCATGATAATTTTCAAGGATACAGGAACCAGTTCTTCAGTACTGTGCCTGTTATGAAATAGACGCATGTTGGAGGACAGCTGGCAAAGGCATTGGGGGAGGAGGTATGCGTTTGTCGTGTGTTTGTTTTGTGTTTGTTTGAGGAAAGGAATCGTAGATAGAGTTGTAAAAGTAGGCGTCTGTTTTTTATTGAGGAAGATTGGAAAGGTCTACGCGAATAGGAAATAATGGAAAGGAGGAAAGTAGTAGTTGTGAGTTTCTGATAATGTAGGTCAGTTTTGTGAATATGGAAGATACACTGCATGCCACGAGGATTTGAAAAACAACAAATGAAAAGCGACAGTGAAATCGTATTTTGATATTCGGTAATGTTCCGAGTGTGTGTGTATGTGTGTGTGTGTTGTGTATGTGTATGTGTAGTGTGTATGTGTGTGTGTGTGTGTGTGTGTGTTTACGTGTTTGCGTGAATGTGTATGTGTATGTGTGTGTGTTTGCGTGTTTGCGTGAATGTATGTGCGCCCTTACAGTCTGTTTTTTAACCCGTTCATGTTCCTTATTGATATTAATTTGGTACAGTCACAATGATAAGGGACCAAACCAGGCTTCTGATAAGATTAAAAGAGATACAGATATATAGAAACATCTCGAGTGGAAAATTACTAGGTAAAGATTGGCTTTGTTTCAAATATGTTATGAGTGCGAGACGGTTGCCTCTTGTCGTGTTATTGTTAAGCTCTGTGTTTGTTGCTTTGGCGTTGTTTTGTTGTTTTCGGTGTTTTTGTTAACGCTTTTGTTGGAGGGGGAAAGTTTGTGAGCTGGTTTATATGTAATGTTTATAAAGTTTAATGTTCCCTGTGTGTGGTCAAGAAGGAGTAAGGTAGGAATTAATATTATTACTCTCTCTCTCTCTCTCTCCCTCTCCCTCCCTCTCCCTCTCCCTCTCCCTCTCTTTCCCTCTCTCTCCCTCTCTCTCCCTCTCTCTCCCTCTCTCTCCCTCTCTCTCCCTCTCTCTCCCTCTCTCTCCCTCTCTCTCTCTCTCTCTCTCTCTCTCTCTCTCTCTCTCTCTCTCTCTCTCTCTCTCTCTCTCTCTCTCTCTCCCTCTCTCCCTCCCCCTTCTCGTCCTCTCTATCCATCTCTCTTTTATGCTCCCTTATTCTCTCTATTTAATTCCCGTTCCACATCTCTTCCTTTTCCATCCCCCCCCCCCCTCTCTCTCCTTTCCTCTCCTCCTTCCCATTTCCCTCTCTTCTGCCCGTTCCCTCTGCCCTTTCCCCGTTCCCTCTGCCCTCTCCCCCTTTCTCTCCTCTCTCCTTCTCTTCTCTCCTCCTCCTTCTCTTCTCTCCTCCTCCTTCTCTTCTCGTTCCCTCTTCCCTTTTTCTCACACATGAACCAGGAGGCTCCTATGCCCCCTTGCTGAGGATGGGACATCAACATGCATTTGCAAAATATGTTGAAAAGCAAGAATGTACACACGCACTGGTAAGGAGGGGGGGAGGGGGAGGGGCAAGGGAGGGAGAGAGGGAGGGACGGGGCTAAGGAGGAGGGTGAGGCAGGAGGGAGGGAGTGAGGGAGAGGGAGGGACGGGGTTAAGGGGGGGAGGCAGGAGGGAGTGAGGGAGAGGGAGGGACGGGGTTAAAGGGGGGGGGGGGCAGGAGGGAGTGAGGGAGAGGGAGGGACGGGGTTAAAGGGGAAGGGGTGGGCAGGGGATAGGTAGGGGAGGGTGAGAGAGGATTAAGAGAGAGTCAGGGAGTATATCAGTAAGGGAGGGGGGGGGGAGAGGGGAGTCTATTAGGAAGGGAGGGGAGGGGGGAGGGGAGGTTGAGTCGTATTGTGCCGGCTTCTTGTACCCTTTGTAACCACGTGTGTGTGTGTGTGTGTGTGTGTGTGTGTGTGTGTGTGTGTGTGTGTGTGTGTGTGTGTGTGTGTGTGTGTGTGTGTGTGTGTGTGTGTGTGTGTCTGCGTTACTGTACTCTTTTTTCTTTTTTCTCTCTCTCTCGTGATCTCCTCCTTTACGTAGATCACATGATTTTTTTTTTCTTCTTGTTTTTTTCTCCTCTCTTGATCTCATTTACGTAGATCATGTGATTCCGCGAAAGAGGTCGGGGTGTCGAGATAAACGACCCATAGACTTCTCTTCGTATCTTTAATCCTTATCGGAAGCTGACGGATGGCTTTTTTTTTTTTTTTTTTTTTTTTTTTTTTTTTTTTTTTTTTTTTTTTTTTTTTTTTTTTTTGGTGGGGGGGGGGGGGGGGGGGTATTATTGTGGGGAGGAAGAAGGCGTTGTCGGCTATTGTGTGTGTGTGTGTGTTTATGCATGTACATAGTCTAGTTTTTTTTTCTCTTTTTTTCTCTCTATTTCTCTTTATTTTTTATTTCTCTCTCTCTCTCTCTCTCTCTCTCTCTCTCTCTCTCTCTCTCTCTCTCTCTCTCTCTCTCTCTCTCTCTCTCTCTCTCTCTCTCTCTCTCTCTCTGTCTCTCCTTTCTCTCTCTCTCTCTCTCTCTCTCTCTCTCTCTCTCTCTCTCTCTCTCTCTCTCTCTCTCTCTCTCTCTCTCTCTCTCTCTCTCTCTCTCTCTCTCTCTTTCTTTCTCTCTCCATTCCTCTCTCTTACCTTCCCTCCCTCCACTCTAGGGAGAATGAATGAAAGGAAAAAGAAGGGAAAAGGAGAAAGAGAAAGAGGGAGAGAGAGAGAGAAAGAGAAAGAGAGGGAGAGAGAAAGAAAAAGAGAGGGAGAGAGAAAGAGAAAGAGAGGGAGAGAGAAAGAGAAAGAGAGGGAGAGAGAAAGAGAAAGAGAGGGAGAGAGAACAAGAAAGAGAGGGAGTGAAAAAGAGAGAGGGAGAGAGAAAGAGAAAGAGAGGGAGAGAGATAGAGAAAGAGAGGGAGAGAGATAGAGAAAGAGAGGGAGGGAGAGAGAAAGAGAGAAAGAGTAGGAGGGAGAGAAAGGGAGAAAGAGTAGGAGGGAGAGAAAGGGAAAAAAGAGGAAGAGAGAGAGAAAGGGAAAAAAGAGGAAGAGAGAGAGAAAGGAAAAGAGAGGAAGAGTGAGAGGAAGGGAAAGAGAGGAAGAGAGAGAGAAAGGGAAAGAGAGGAAGAGAAAGAGAAAGGGAAGGAGAGGAAGA
>NC_061832.1:434133-439133 GCF_019202785.1 Penaeus chinensis
GCTAAAGAGGCTTGCGTTTGTCCAGGGTATATATATTTTTTTTTATCTCTTTCTATTTCTTCTCTTCTTTAACCTTATTTTTTCTTCCACTTGATCTGCCTTCTTCTCTTTTTTTTTCTATGGCTACGACCTTTTCTTCTCCTTCCATGTCCCTTTCGTCTTCTTTTCCCTCTTCTTTTTCGTCGTCTTCGTCTTCATTTTTCTTCTACACCCACCTGCTTTTCTAACTGCTATTACTGCTATTACTACTATTACTATTACTATTTCTTCTATTTACTGTTGTTCGTCTTGTTCTTCTCTTTCTTTTCCTTCTCCTTCTCCTTCCCCTTTTTTTCTTTGGATTAATGAAATGAAAGAAAATAGAGAAGATTGTGGTTTTGATATTGATAAAGACTAAAAGCGAGAAAATGTTAGAAAGAAAAAAATATATATCGTCATATAATCATCATATTGATAATTGTGAAAGTTGTGTTAAGAATGGCATGAGCATTTTTGACATAGCATTGGAAATAATATTTGTTTTTGGTGATGATAACAATAACAGTGATTTTTATGATAACATTAGATACAGTGCATTGATAACACAAAGATGATAATAACAAAAAGTATAGCGAGAACAATGGCAGTGATGGGAATGATAACATTAACAAGATAAAGATAACAGTAATGGTGATGGTAAATGATAACAATTAAAACAAAAATGCAGTTCATTCTCCTCGCCCTTTCAGATATATATAAAAAATATTACAAGCAATCTCTGAAGATTTAGCTGCATATTCACGGGTCATTTGATCAAGACAACCTATGCACGCACCTACATGCATGCACACGTGCACGCACACTCACACTCACTCACACTCTCACTCTGACACTCACACTCACACTCACAACTCACACTCACACTCTCTCTGTCTCTCCGTCTCTCTCTCTCTCTCTCTCTCTCTCCTCTCTCTCTCTCTCTCTCTCTCTCTCTCTCTCTCTCTCTCTCTCTCTCTCTCTCTCTCTCTCTCTCTCTCCCCCCCTCTCCCTCTCTCTCCCCCCTCCCTCTCCCTCTCCCTATCCCTCTCCCTCTCCCTCTCCCTCTCCCTCTCCCTCTCCCTCTCCCTCTCCCTCTCCCTCTCCCTCTCCCTCTCCCTCACACACACACACACACACACACACACACACACACACACACACACACACACACACACACACACACACACACACACTACTCTACACTATGAACTCCTTTGAACTTTTAAGGGTCGAGACGCCACTTGAACTGCCACGAAACTAAGAAAAAAAGAAAAAGAAAAAAAAAGATATATGAATATGAAGAAGGATGTAGCACGTGGCAGGTTAATGTTAAAATGTTAATGTTTTCCCGAGAGCCTTTTTCCTGTCTTTTCCATCTCTCTTATAATTTTTATTCTTTTTTTTTTTTAACGCTAAGTTTGTTACCTTACCCTCCCCTCCCCCCCAGCCTGCCCCACCACCCTCAAAAAAATTATAGGTTTGGTTGTTTATTTACTTGATTTGACATAGCAGTGATCTCGGGAGCTTACTCTGTTCAAGTGGAGGGAAGTGGGTTAGTGCGATGCTCTTTTGTTTCATTTTGGGTTCTTAGGAATTCGTTTATTGTTGTGGATTTTTTTAAAAATATTTTTTCATTTTTATTTGTATTTTTATTATTGCCGTCGCCGTTATCGTAGTCGATATTATTTTTTCTTATTTTTCTTATTATTGTTATTATTTGAATAACAATAATTATAATAATAATTATTATTATTATCATTATCGTTATCATTATCATTATTATTATTGTTATTATTATTATTATTATTATTATTATTATTATTATTATTATTATTATTATTGTTACTAATTATATTATGATTGTTATTATTTTTATATATATTTTTTTACTGATGCCTTTTCCAGCGAGTGCATTTGCATGAGCGCTGACGTCTTGTGTGCATGTGTATATTATTATATGTATTTGCGATTCCTTGCATGCTTGTGTGTGTTCATGTATGTGTTTGTGTCTGTATATTGTTTGTCTCTCTATGTGCGTTTGTATGAGCGTTTGTGTGTGTGTGTGTGTCTGTATTTGGGTAGGATCACCATGTGTGTATATGAATGAAGTCGTGTGCTGTGAATGAATATATATGTGACTGCGTATCAGTGGGAGCCTTTTTATATGTGGGTCGGATGTTATGGTGCAAACATATGTATGTGCTTATTCATGAATCTGTATATGTACACATACGTACATGTAGATATACAGAAGCTTACGTGGGTTTATCAAAACGCACATGATTCGCACCTTGCATAGTGGTAATATTCCATGCGTTTTTTTTTTTTTTTTCTCTCTCTCTCTCTTGTTTTACTGTGTGCGTTCTACATTCCTATTAAGAGCTAAGATTACTAACATTCTTTTATAGAACAATTTTCATGCAGACTACTACACCCGAACTTTTACTTTAAAAAGACCTATTGTGAAAGTGTTTTCGTATTCGCAAAATGGAAGCTTCCATCTGCTTGCACGCCACATGACAGAAATTAAGTTGCGTTGTGTGTGACGTAATGATGATGTAAAAGTGTTAGTGAACGAGAGAAAGAGAAAGGGGAATCATTTTATTCATTTATTTCGCTTTTTATTTATTCATTTGTTTTACTTTACATACGTGGAGAAAATGTGTGTCATTAGGGTAAAGGGGTGATGGTTAGGATCTATTATGGAGTTGTTTAAAAGGATTTCAAGCAATGGAATTTTTTTTTTTTTATATTTTATCCGAGTACAAGTTCTCTTATAAATACAGGAAAAGTTTTGTTATATAGCGCAGAGGGTTAAGAACGGAGAGATACGAGCTCATTTGTTTCGGATTATCACGTGGATTTATTGCAATATGTTGTTTTAAAATGCGATGGAAAGAGAATGCTTGTCAAAAATAAAATTCCTTGAAAGATTTCCATACAGGTAGAGCGGCAGCTTGAGTGTGTTTATAAGGTGAAGGAAATGTCAAGATTATACTCCTTTCGTCGACGTTTGTCCGCAGGATATGGACTCCTTATCGACACGAGATGTTCGATACTCTATTGTAGTGCTTGGGAAATATAGAGATAGAGAAATAAAGCCATTTTTCCCATTAGCAAAGGACACTGATATGAACGCGCGATGTGGCAACACCGCCTCGAGTTACCATGGCAACTGCGCGCGCGAGGTTGCCAACGGCTGTTAATTCTCGAAACGTTTATTTTATCTATTTCTCTCTCCTCTCTTTCTCTCCTTGCGAAAAGAGGTAGAAAATAAAGGAGAAAAAAAAAAGATAGCACTTACTTCTCCCTCCAGATCACGAAAATAAGACCGCAAAGAGAGAGAAAAAAGATGAACGAAAAAAGGAGAAACGTGTACCTGCGTGTATGTACGTGTGTGCGTATGTAGGTATGTCTGTTTGTAAGTATTTGTTTATGTGCGTGTGGTTGTGTGTACGTTTACCTACCTGTAAGTATTTTTTTTTCCTTTTCTTTTTGTACGCGTGCATGTACGTATATCTACACGCAAGTCCTTCATGCGTACCTGAACGTACATGTATGTGTATTCATGTACGTATACCTGTATGTAAGCGTATTTTGTGTGTGTGTGTGTGTATGTACGTGTGTTAGGGTCGTCGGCCACGGCTTTTGGGGGAGTTTTCCTTGTTTTCCTTGCGTGAAAACAGCTGATTCCGGGGCAGAAGAGGAGGCAAGGCGGCACAGAGTGAGGGAGAAGTGTTGGAGGAGGAGTTGTGTTTGGTGGAGAAGTGAGGGAGAGAGGGAGGAGGAAGAGGGGTATTCGGAGGGTGTTGGAGAAGTGTTTGGTGGCGGGGGGGGGGGAGGGGGGAGGGGGAGGAGGGGGGGTGTTTGGTGGAGAAGTGAGGGAGGAAGGTTGGTGAAGTGGTGGAGGGAAGAGGAGGTGGTGGAGAAGAGAGGGAAGGAGGAGGAGAGGAAGTGGTGGAGAAGAGAAGGTGAAAGGAAGAGAGGGAGAGGTGAAGGAAAGAAATGGTGGAGAGGGAATGGAGGGAGAGGAAGAGATGGTGAAGGAAAGAAGGAATGGAGGAGAATTAGAGAGAGAGAGGGAGAAGGAGGGAAATGGCATAGGAGGAGAAGTGAAGAGAAGGAAAGGAAGAGTGAAAAGAGGAAGTAGAGGAGAAGAGAAAATATACATAGAATGGGAAGAGGAAAGAGGAAATAGGAGAGGGAGAAAGAAGGAGGAAATGGGAGAGGGAGAAAGAAGAAGAAGGAAATGGAAGAGGGAGAAAGAAGAAGAAGGAGGAAATGGAATCCAAAGTGTACAAGACGAAAAGCAGAGAATAATTTTTCTTTTTCGATTTCTTTGCTCAGATTTCATCCCATCTTCGGAAATCCCATCGAGTCTCTGCCTTTCCCGTTATTATCTCCTTTATTTGCGTTTTCCGAGGCTGCTTTGGACGGAAGGAAGAAGAAATAATTGGATAAATAACGTGTATATATTTTATGATTATCGCAGCATCAAAGGACATTGCTTTTTTATTTTTAAAAAGATGAAAATGATTGAATGGGGTTATAAGTGAATATTGTGTGCGAAAAAATGGTTAATAGAAAGATATTCTTTGCTTTTGTTTTTATTTATTTATTATTATTTTTTTTTGAGAGAGAATTGTGTGTGGTTATTGTTGAAACTCAATGAACAAAACTCTTTACTTGTATTTTATGGTATAAGTGAACTGGTCCTTTTATTATTTTATTTATCTATTTTTTTTACTATTTTTAATTTTTTTATCTTAATCTATTTATTTTATTTTTTATTTCTAAAATTCTTGAACCTAGGAACATGTTCCCAAGGCAGAGTCATATGATTGCTTGTGGCCTCCATGCCATCAACACTCTGGCAAAGGCCAACTATCCTCCGTCGTGTATGAGGCCAGACCAGTGGTTCCAAACCCTTTTCACTCTGCGGCCCTGGCCAGTATATAATAGTCTTCATGGCCCATTCAGTG
>NC_061832.1:446633-454133 GCF_019202785.1 Penaeus chinensis
CGACTGTGGGTCTAAAGGCAAACTATAGTTCTTCACCATCTTTAAGAACAAGGCATTCAGTTCCACAGCAGTAAAGTAGATGTGTTTGTTCCCTCTTAAGCAGGAAGAGCTATTAAGTTGCTATAAAATGCATCATTAATGAATTTATGAATATCATTGCAAGTCATTAGTTAATTGCAAAACCTTTTTATAAAGTTATTAGTTTCATTGGTAGTTGCTTTGGTAATCATTCGTAGGTGTAGCACATCTATCTTGTCCTTATTACTTCTTTTTCTGTGTATATATACAGTTGAATACTGTGAGGTATATTTCATACACAGTAAAGAACTGACAAAAGTATTTTAGACCCAAAAATCTCTATAACACGACCATTAGAATGTTCAGAAGTCATTCCTGTGTGAATGAAATTCAGTTTAATTAGTCCATATGTGTGTATTACTTTGTTATTAGTAATTGCTTGCTATGCAGACACAGAATTAGAGTTGTTTCAGTAGCACATGTTTATCTCTTTCAGACTGATTATTTATGTGTATATATATTCATGTATTATGCTGTTGTGATATTACATCATTATTCAGCATGTTATTTTTTTGTACCATCACTGTTTTTATTTTTTTTGGCTTCTTAGAAGGAGATACAGCGGTCCTTGAAACCTTATTATAATTTTAAATATGATTGATGTTCTTGTGTATTCCGAGTCATTTTTTTCATCTGTGTAAGTAGTTGTAAATAAAGGCCTTTAGTTAGTATTCAGGCTGTCAGCTTAATTTGGCTAAGGAGTGTGAGTACTAAAGATGACCTTCATTATTTGGTAAACTGTTACCACTTACACCTTTTTTGTTTTTCAGTGTTTCTTACTTCTTTCTCTTCCTCTTCTTCTGCTTCTATTTCCACTTCTACTTATTCATCTCCCCCTTTTCTTCTTCAATTATTTTATATTGATGGTGTTATTTTTATTATCACAAAGTTTGTGTGATGTGGTGGTTATGTCCCTTATTGAATGTCTATTGTGCATTTGACCTCGATTGAATACATCTCTCCATCTGGCTTGAAACCCTTTTTATATGCATTTTCAAAGAAAAATTTGAAGAGCTCAGTCTTAGAGAATTTTTTGTTTTACAGTCTCCCACCTTTAGGGTAAAAGACAGCCAAAGTCTTTTTTGCTGTCTTTTACCTTTAATTTTTTGCATTGCTTTTTTACAGACTCTTGAATCTTATTTTTCCCATCCTCCTTTGTAAATTATTGCATTTATTAGTAGAATATAAAATCAGAGACAATCAGTATGAGCTTCATTCAGTCTTAGTGCTCCCCTATTACAGAGAAATTATAAAACTTAAGGTTTGAATTTTTTATGCCTGTATGATAGTAATACTGTTAATTAGTTTAATTTTTTCCTCATAAACTAAGCTCATATGAATACTATAAACAACTGAAAACTTGTGAATCATTTTCACATTTTCATACACTATCTTCAGAATTTCTCTCTCTCTCTCTCTCTCTCTCTCTCTCTCTCTCTCTCTCTCTCTCTCTCTCTCTCTCTCTCTCTCTCTCTCTCTCTCTCTCTCTTTTGAGCTATCTGATTTCCATTAGTCTGGCCTCTGTTGCTTACAGTTTCTTTACTTGCAGATAACACGAGAGTGCAGCAACTTGAACATCCAGCAGAATTCCTCAGCCGTGGCAATAGTACAACGTCTTTTCCCGAATATCCTCAAGTGAACACCAAGATTTGAAGAGGACATCATCATATAATATTTGTTTTAATTTGTATTATTTCTTTTTTATTATTGACATAATTGAACTGTCTTTATACTGCTAGAATAATTATTATATTATCAGAAGATAGATAAAGGAAACAAAAATCTATTTGGTATATTACCAAGTTGTAATATTTTTGCAGATACTTTGCTTTTCCATGTTAAGGTCCACTTGTATTGAAAAGCAAGTGCCTAATGAAGGTTCTGCAAAGTTGTTTCTATTCTTTGTCATGAGAATCCATAGCATATTGAATTTCATGAGGTTTGTAGCATATCAGTTGGACTATTCACCAAAACTTATGATACTGTGCAACAGAGTGGGCCAGCAAAAGTTTGCACACCATTTTGACGTTGCATGCCATCCATTAGATGTTTTACTCTTTGGCTTGTCAAGGCAGAGTGACAGAAGGGTTCTTTTGCAGTTGCAAAGTCACAGTTACATCTCCTAGCATTGTAAAAGCCTGCATTCTAGCCAGCGAACCTTCTGAAGATGAGTGTGAGCGGTGCCAGCAAGACAGACGTTATCCAGCATGACCCACAAGAGGCGGAAAAAAACACCGACTCCCCTCCGTCTCTTCCCTGCCTTGGTGCCGAGAGCAACAAGGACACTGGCACCAAGGATGAAGCCCCAGTGTCGTTGCCTGCCGACCAAAATGGCCCGGACGACACCCAGCAGACTCCAAAGGTGGCATCTCAAGAGACGCTACAAGAATGTCCAGCAGTGCCAGCGGCAGTTTGTGAAGCCGAGACAAAAGACAGTGCCAGTGGAGAAGGTGGAAAAGTGGGGGACAAATCACAGGAGGGTAGCCATGACTCTGAGTGTAGATCCCAAGAGAAAGACATAACTTGTGAGGATGTCAGAAAAGCTGAGGGAAAGTCCTTGGAAGTAAACATTGCTGGAGAAATGGCTTCTGTGTTTGCGGAAGTGAAGAGTGAGTTTAAAACCGCATTTATGGATGTACATAGTGAACTATGCTCGGCTGTGCATGAGATTAAGGACGAACTTAGTCAAGTACTTATTTCTTCTACTCAGTCTCTATCAGGTGCTTCAGACCAAGTGATAAAAGAGCAAACAGAGAGTAAGACAGACATTGAAGGTAATATTATAGCCCCAGGGAGTGATGCCAGACCTCCTGTGGACCACTCTAGTTTTAAGGAAGTGTTAACTACAGAAAAAGAATTGGTGGTGGGTGAGCAAGAGAAAAATAAAGGTATATCTGAGGAACCCCTTGATATTGAAGAGAAAGAGGCTGTTGCAAAGGAAGTGAAGCCAGTCCAGCATCATGAAGGGGCAAAAAGGAGGTCAGGTTGTGTAAATATAGAGGACAGGATAAATGAGAACAGTCTTTGCTGCAGTGAGAGTGATACTTTGTTTCAGAACCCTGAAAGTTTCAAAACAGAGAATGGTGTGGTCAAAGTTTATGATGCAGAGGTTGGGCAACAGCAGTCAAAGATTGCTAGTGACAGTGAGAATTTGCAAACAGAAACCCAAGAGGGGAACCAAGATAAATTCGGGGACCAAAAAAATAACAAAGAATCCGAGATTCTGATGACAGACAAGCAAAAGGAGGAGCAGGGCATCAAAGATCAACCACTGTCAGCCCCAAGTACTCCAATACCCCCAGCAGCTGGCCATCCACGCAAGTCCATCCGCCTCCAGGGCATCCGTGGCCGAAGGGTCTCCTTCCCAGAAGATGACACTCGCCTCATCTCCAGCTACCTGGAGCCTGTGAACCCATGGCAACAGATGTCTGGTGTCACGGTGGAAGAGATTGCTGCCGCCTACAGGTCCTCTTGTGAACGCCATCGCACGCAGCCCTTACCAACTGTAGTCCAGCAGATCAAGGCGCTGCCCTTAGGTGTTGGGGGCCGGGTGGAGTGCCTCAGTCTCCGTGGGCAGAGGCTAGATGGAAGCCAGTGTGAGGGCTTGGAGGAAATATTTCGTAGAGTGCAGTTCAAGATCCTTGACTTGGAAGGCTGTTCCTTAGATGATGACACTGCCATTCCCCTATTTGATATGATTGAGTTCTATGACTCTGCAACACAGCTAAATATTTCTTGTAATGCAAAGATTGGCTTCAGGGGTTGGCAGGCTTGTTCTCGCATGCTAAAGCGAACACCATCTGTGGAGTATCTTGATGCTCGTAACACAAACCTCAATGAGACCAATATGCCCATCTTAGGGAGAGCACTTCGACTAGGGGCTCGTCTGCACACTCTTCACCTAGAAAACTGCAATTTGACTGGAAGGCCTCTAATAATGCTTACTGCAGCCTTAAAGCATAATGACACCTTAGCTGAATTATACTTAGCAGAGAATCGGCTTGGTGTCAATGACTGCATACAACTTGGAAACCTGGTGCGGGCAAATAACACGCTCCGTCTCCTTGACCTTCGTAACAATAACGTACAAGATGCAGGTTGTGGTCATGTTTGTGAGGGCATAGCAGAACAGCAGATGCAGCAGATACAAGAGGGGAATTCACAGGAGATGGAAAGCACTAAGGTTAAGGGACTTAATTCCCTAGTTCTCTGGAACAACCACCTGACTCAGCAGTCAGCAACTCATCTGGCTAGTATGCTGAATGTCACCACAGCGCTTGAGACTCTGAATCTAGGTCGCAACAACCTCACTAGTGAAGGCATCTTACGGCTGAAGGAGTCTCTCCTGAGGAACCATGCCTTGCTGCGGCTGGGTCTCCAAGCTGCCAGGGTTGCAGATGAGGGAGCAGTTGCACTGGCTGAATACACGGCAGACAATACAGCCATCCAGCATATTGACCTGCGTGAGAATCCAATACGGGTGGCAGGTCTCATGGCTCTCGCACATTCGTTGAGGCTTAATTCTACTATCATCCAGATGGACTTGGACTCTGACCCAAGAACGGAACCCGCTGTTGAATTAGCCGAACAACACACAATGTTACAAAAAGAGATCAAAGAATATTGTCAACGAAACCTCACTCGAAGTCATATCAGAGCCATAGAAGTGCAGGCCAAAGACAACAGCCAGGACACTTCCAGAAGCCATTCACCAAATGAGGGTTTAGCCACATGTATAAGGAAGATATCTCTTACCTGCGAAACCTCAACGAAAACTATCATTTCAGAGAAGATTGAAGGCCCTATCTTAGAGGAGGAAAAACCAAAATACACAAGTCCAGACCCAAGTCCTCTGCCCAGTCCTTCTCCCAGCCCTTGTGCGAGTCCCTCCCCTAGCCCGGTTCCCAGTCCACTTAAAAATAGGTTTCGAGTTATCAAAGTGCAGGAGACCTCCAAGGGCCCAGTCCTGTCACCTATAAGTTCCTGCCACTCAGCTGGTCTCTGTAGTTCAGCACCTGCAACTCCTACAGGCAGGAGCATGTCATCAGGAGACTTGAGCTCACTGCCCAAACAGGCTTCTGTTCGACCCAATAGATTTAGCATAGGGGGCCGCTTCACTGTTACTCGTGTGGTTGAATCTTCAGCACCTTCAGGAACTTGCAGCCTGCCTTCAAGCCATACAAAAGTTACAACAACACAGTCAGCATGCACTATTCCATCTGCAACAACCGCTGAAAGCCCGAAGATTGTTATATCTTCTCCTGTTAGAGTAGAGAGAGGGTTTAGTGTGGATGGTATTACAACCTCAGTTATACCTAAGCAGGTCTTGCAACAGTCAGAAAAGTTGGCGAGCACTGATATTGGGTCTGACCAAAACAAAAACGTTTTTGACTCTGATGGTCTTCCAGCAGTTCAAGCAGGGTCACAGCCGCCCTCAGGAGTACATGTCCGATTGAAATCAGACAGTAGTGATGGTGATGATGTGTTTCTAGATTCTCCTTGCTTGACCTCAACTAATGGCAGATGCTCTGTCATGTGCAAGAGTGGTTGTGACAGCCGCAGCACGGATAAGGATGCCGATTCAGTAAGTTCATGTGACCTGACAGATAGCGGCTTCCTTGATGAGGGCATGTGTGGCAGGGGTGCTGTCAGCCCCTCCCCCAGCTTGTGCAGCCCCAATCCAGAAGGCGACCGGGACTCTCTCCTGAGCTCTTCAGTGGACAGTACGAGCCAAGAGGATACAGGACTTGGTTCTTCCATCGATGGCAGCAACAACAGCATCCTGCCGGGGTCATCGCCGTCCCCCATGCCCCTCTCGTCCTGCAACCTGCCAAAACCCGACAAGCTGCAACTAGCCGAGCCACTGAAGAGGGCCCCTCTTGCTTCCATGGAAAATGGCAGCTTTGACTCTGACAGCGAAGATAGTGAGGTAACAACACAGTCATCGGACTCAACCCACAGTGATGAAGTCCGTATAACGACTGAGCAGTATTCCCCTCGACCTGCCTGGGAGACCAAGCAGGAGCAGGTGAATATAGCAAAGACATCAGAAAGTAGTATAGTTACATCAGGGACTTCATCGGGGACTTGTTGAGTATTTAATGTATTCTATGCCTGCAATTCTGACTGTGTTAATTGTTCAAGAGGTTTTCTCTTTTATTTTTTTCTGACTCTCCTCTTCTGATGACCTTTTTATGCTCTCCATATATGTTGTATGTATACATAGAGAGAGATTTATATGTTATATATATATGTATATATATATATTTCTCCCTTTTCTCCCTGTCTTATTTTTACCTCTTACTGTGATTTCTAATAAGCCATTTTCTCTTTTTCTTCTTTTTTAACATCTTATGTGAGTGTATTTCATTTTCTGTCTCTTTTTTCTTCTCTTTGTTATTTATTGTTTAGTTGTTAACCTCTACAATGACAGTTGTGTCTGGTTGTGTTTGCCAAAACAGTTGTAACGTTGCATCTGGCTATTGGCAATAGCCTCCACTCGCACTCTCTAGACTTCAGTACTTCCTCTCGTAGACTCGGTATAATTCACACTGTACATTTGTGTTTACCTCATAAACCTCATGTGACGAATGAAAGATCAAAAGCCCACAAGCAAAGAACTCTCTCTGTAAGACTCCTGTGGGTGTTTGATTCACCTTCACATAGTTAGTTCGGGTTACAGGTTTTCCAGTTTCTGTTGTTTGGCCCCAAGTGATCATCTGTTTCATGTGTTTAAGGCACTCTGGAGGAAAATGTTCCTTTGGATTGTATTTTAAAGTACAGTTATAGATTAGAGAGTAATGTAGGTTATTATTATTGCTAATTATTTTTATCATTATTATTATTGTTGTTGCTATCATTTTTATTTTTTTAATGTTTTTTATTGATGTTGATGATAATGATATTATTATTATTATTATTATTATTATAAATATCATTATTATTAGTGTTACTATTATTATTATTATTATAGTTATTAGTTTTATTATTATTATTGTGTTCATATTTTTCAATTTTATGGACATAGTCATACACTTGGAAATTGTAGACTCAAAGTCTCCTACTGAGGTCCCTTTTGTTAACACATGATTGCATTAATAGCAATCTTAAAAGATTTAAGCATTCAATGCAACCTGGAATATTTCATGGAACTGATCATGGCATTTCAAACTTAGGAACCTTTCATAATCATGGCTGTTGATGATAACATTTCCAAAATCATTATCTTTACCACTTACTCAACACACTCAGACATAAAACAGGAGCTCACAATGTAGTGCCATAGATGAAAAAGAATGTGTATATATATTTCATAGCCGTCTCCCATATTCCCTCAACATCCCGGAACTCTTGAGAATACAGCAAATGTTCTATCCTGCCTTTTATGGAGGGTCATATCCTTACTTCAGATTCGAGTGAGAT
>NC_061832.1:466633-469133 GCF_019202785.1 Penaeus chinensis
TTTTATTTCTCTCTTTCACTTTCTCTTTTCCTTCTTCTCTTCTCTTTTCTTCGATTTGTTCTTGCTGTTTGTGCTTACCGTTTTTTTTTTCTCTCTCTCTCTCTCTCGCCTTTTTCTTTTCTCTTTTTTTCTTCTTGTCTCTTCTCTTTTTTTATTTTAGTTTCTCTTTTTTTTATTTTTCTTCTTCTTGCCTGTCCTTATATTTTCTTTCTCGTTTTTCTTGTCTCTTCTCTTTTCCCTCTCGTCTTTTTTTCCTTTCTCGCTTTCTTCTCGTCTTTCCTCTTTTTTTCTTGTCTGTTTCTATTTCTCGTTTCTTGTTTCATCTCTTCTCTTCTCGTCTTTCTTCTTGTATTTGCTTTCATTTTCCCTTCGTATCTTTTCTCTTCTCTTCTCTATCTCCTGTACCTTTGTTTCCTTGCAATTCAATATTTCATTATTTCTTTTCATATTTACTTCGAATCTTATGTCATATCTACTGTAATAAATTCGCGAAATTCTAAATTAATTTTCAAAGAGGAAATAACTGAAAAAAGTATTTGAAAAATAAACTTTTTTTTTCGGTTAATACGAAAATACAAATATACCGAAGAGATCTGATACTGTTTTGGATTCCGATAAAAAGAATAAACAAGTGAAAGGAAAGCGGTTTGGATCTTCTATAAGGGATCGGGTAGTCTCCCAAAATATTTCTTTTCCATCAATTCAGAATTGAAAAATATAGTTTTCATTTATTATCAGTTATTTGTTACTATTATTAGCTATACTATTAATATCTGGAACTATTGTTATGGATATTATTATAGAAGGAAAAATTCAGGTCATTTATTAAAAAAAAAAAAAAAAAAAAAAAACAAGGAAAAAGTGAAAGTAATTGAGATCCTATTGTCGAATCGTGTGATTTGTAATTTTGATAAATTTCATAACGAACGAAGAGGAAAAAAAATGTTTAGGGAATAATTTTACTGAAATTCTTGTTAATTGAATGATTTGTCTTTCATATAAACTTCTGTTTTAGTCTGTCTTCTAATAAATTTGTCCTTTTCTACATGTAATGCTATCTTCCATTTTGAATAAATAATTAAATTGGACTTTCCAAAATTTGACATGTGCACTTTATCAATATTTTCTCCATTTAAGTGACCACACAGATGAGTTATATATAATATAATATGTATCTAGTTTTACATTGTGGGTTTTTCTACCATAATATATATCTATACATATCACGCTATCTTATATCACATTGAGGAAAAATATATATTGTCTGTTTCAAAAGACCTTTTGATGGAATATTATCTTGATACTGATAATGTATGGCTTTTTAAAAATAACACTTGTGGTATTGATGATGATGATGATACGCAAGTGTTTGATAGATTGCAAGAGTTTCCGTGTGTGTTTGTTTGTCTTTGTGTGTGTGTGTGTATGTTAGCTCATGTCCGATTGAGTGTTTGTGGTTATATTCATTTATTTGCTTACCTATAACGAAGACGGTGTATGCGTAACGAAGAAAATATTGTTCAATTTTATGCTACCATCTGTTATTATCTCCACTGATCTATCTATCTTTGTTTGTTTGTTTGTTTACTTCGTTGTCCTGTCTTCTGTCTTCTTTTGTCCTGACTTCCCCATTTGTCCTTTCTTCATATTCGTTATTCCCCATTGTTATCTATATTTATTTATGTCTATTCTTTACTCTGTTGAGAGAAAGAGGTTGATACACAGAGAATGAGGTGAAGGAAGGAAGAAGGAGAGAGAGAGAGAGAGAGAGAGAGAGAGAGACTTAGACACACACATACACACAGAAAGAGAGTGAGTGGAGGCAGAAAGAGAGAGAGAAACAGGGAGGAAGAGAGTTTGACAGACAGTAGTGACAGAGAGAGAGAGAGATGGGACAGAAAGAGAGTTACACAGGGGGAGAGAGAGAGGCCAACAGAGATGAGACAAAGAGGGAGAAAGAGAGTTAGACAGAATGAGAAAGAGAGGATTAAACAAAGAGAGAGAGAGAGAGAGAGAAAGAGTTACACAGAGAGAGGGTTAGACAGAGGGAGATAGAGACAGAGAGAGAGGAAGAGTTAAACAGAGGGAGTGGGGATTAGAAGAGAGAGAGGGGAGATTAGACAGAGAGATGGGGGGGGGGGGGCGTAATCAGAGAGAGAGAGAGGAGGGGGTAGGCAGAGAGTGAGAGAGAGGGGGGAGTAGACAGAGAGAGAGAGTGAGAGGGGGGGGGGGTTAGACAGAGAGAGAGAGAGAGAGAGGAGGGGTAGACAGAAAGAGAGAGTGAGAGGGGGGGGGGGGGTAGACAGAGTGAGGGAGGGGTGGGCTAGACAAAGAGAGTTAGGCAGAGAGAGAGAAGGGGGGGGGGGGTAGACAGAGAGAGAGAATTAGACAGAAAGAGACACAAAGAGAGAGAGAGAGAAAGAGAGAGAGAGAGGAAAAGGACCCACACGCTGAGAGAGAGAGAGAGAGAGAGAGAGAGAGGAGGGGGGGGGGGGAAGGA
>NC_061832.1:481941-484441 GCF_019202785.1 Penaeus chinensis
AGAGAGGAGAGACAGACAGACAGAGAGACAGAGAGAGAGAGAGAGAGAGAGAGACAGAGAGAGACAGAGAGACAGAGAGAGAGAGAGAGAGAGAGAAGAGAGAGAGAGAGAGAGAGAGAGAGAGAGAGAGAGAGAGAGAGAGAGAGAGAGAGAGACAGAGCGAGAGAGAGAGAGAGAGAGAGAGAGAGAGAGAGACAGAGCGAGAGAGAGAGAGAGAGAGAGGTATAGACTAAAATAGCCCCAGCTACGGAAGTTATTTTTATTACAGCGCAACGAAAATAACTCTAATAGTATAATTATGAATGACATCGGTCATTTTGATAATCCTATCATTACTATTGTCACCAGCTAACCGAAATAACAAAATTAAAAGAAATCAGAAACACTTACCACCATCAACAACAGTTTCGACATAAACAATGAAAAGACATAAACAATGAAAAAACAATAACAATAACTTAACAAAAAAACAACCACAACAAAAGCATCAGCAATAACTATAACAAAAAAATCATCATCATCATCATCATCATCAACATGACCACCACCGCCGACGAGAACAAAAAATCATCACCAACAACACCACCCCCACCCTACGCACCCATACCCCTTCCCCACCCCTTCCCCCACCCCACGCGCCCCTCCCCCTCCCCCAACCCACGCACCCCTCCCCCTTCCCCACCCCCACCCCACTCGCCCCTCCCCCCTTCCCCACCCCCACCCCACTCGCCCCTCCCCCGCCCCCGACCCCACGAGCCCCTCCCCCCTCCCCCGCCCCGACCCCACGCGCCCCTCCCCCTTCCCCACCATCTTCCCCACCCCACGCGCCCCCGCCCCTAGCCCATGCCTGACCAGCGCCCTCCCTCGGCCCTCCAGAGGCGCGACGTGGACTGGGACAACCTCCTGGAGCACTGGGCGGGATCCGAAGCCTGCCTCTCCCCCGCCCGCGCCGTGGCTACTCACGCCCGTGCCTCTACCCTGGGCATGGGCGCCGACCTCCCGCCGCCCGCGTGAGAGGAGGGGCGACGGAGGAGAGGGAAGCGAAGGAGAGAGGAGAAGGGAAAGGGAGAGAAGTTGAGGAAGAAGTAAGTAGCAAAGCGAGAAGAAAAGGGGGGGGAAAAAGAACGAAAAAAAAGGGATCATGAAAGATTTTTATATATTTATAATAACTAATAAACAAATGAAAAACCCACGAAAGACCTTTTTATTACCCGAATACCATAAGATTATTCTATTAAAAACACATGGTTAGGAGACCTCGCCTTGTCTTCCCGGTCGAATTATTATGGACTTAGGCTATGGTTCTTTTCTCTTTCGTGATGGCGATGATTAGGAAATAATAGCGGGAGGAGAGAAGAGAAATTTACATAGGGGTAATTTGTAGATTTATTATAGGCTTGTAGTGCGTTTCCCGCTGTTTATCTTTCTCTATATATTATCTTTTTCTAACTATTGTGAGGGGTTTTGCCGAAAAAGTGCTGATGGTTTAAAACTATAATGTTCATATTGCTGATTCACAGAAGGGAGTAATGATTATAATTCTGTACTATTAGTTTACCGTTAATAACAATGGTGATAATATTTATGAATAATGGTGGCGCTAGTGATGGTGATGGTGAAGGTGATCATGGTAATCATGCCGGTGATCACAATCGCGTGAGAGAAATATTGGTAATAATGGTGACTACATCGGCAAAACAAGACAATGATGACAGTGATAATAATGATGAAAATAAAATGATAAAGATGATAATCATCACAATCATCAAATTAATAATAGTGAGGATGATAAAGATGATAATTATAATGTTAATAATTATAATATTATTATTGATAATGATAATAATAATTATTATGATAATATTTAGTATAATAATAATGATAGTGATAGTTATGATGATAAATATAATAATAGTAATAATAATAACAATAATGATGAAAACGATAATGATAATAATACTGTTGTTAATAATACTAGTAGCACTATCAAAACAAACTTAGTGAAAGGGAAACAGACGCAAAACAAAACATCTTCAGAACTGAACTACAAACCCTTCTTTTTAAATGACTCCAAAATCGATTATCGCACACTTAACCCTGTCAAGTATGTTGGAAAGACAACTGTGCAACTGTGTCATGAGTCATGCAAGATTTGCTTTGACCTTTTTTGGAAACTTATTGCAATGTTCTGAATTGAGAGAACGCCCTTCCGTACAGACCGGCCCGCCATTTTTGTCTTTGGGAGGTTGAAGAAAGAGAAGAAGAGATAGAGACGATGAAAAGGGGATAGGGAAAAGGAGAAGAGGGAGAAGTAGGAGGAGGGAGAGAGAAGGAGAGAGAGAGACGTAGGAGAATAGAGAGCGAGAAGGAGAGAGAGAGAGGGAGAAGTGGAAGGATAGAGAAGCAGAGGGAGAAGAGGAAATAGAATAAGGGAGAAAGGGGGAGGAAGAGAATAACAAAGAGGAGAGAGGGTGAAGGGAAGGAGAGGAAGAAAAATGGA
>NC_061832.1:491941-494441 GCF_019202785.1 Penaeus chinensis
CGAGCGCATGTGTGGAGGCCGATTCTACATTCACAAATTCACAACATTCGCTTACGTTCACTCACATTCTCTCTTTACTCATTCTTGACCTGTGTGGAGGAAAAAAAATACTATACTCTACGCCAGAAGGACAAGAAGGAAGGACATCAAGAGAGAAGACTAGAGGAGTTAAACATAAAAAATAAAAAAACGAAAAAGAAAAAAAAAAGTTTTACGCTAGTAGTAAAAGAAAAAAAGGTGAAAAAGATAATACTGAGGACGAAAAAGTATAACAAAAAAAATATAACAGAGAGGAAGAAAAGGGACGGAAAATAAAGAGAAGAGACTGCTAGAAGAAAGAGAGGAAAGGTACGACGAGAGGACGAAAGAGAAAAAAAAAGACTAAAAAAAAAGTTTTACGCTCATAGTAAAAAAAAAAAAGTGGCTGAAGGACGCACTCGCTCGTCACTTGTTTTGGAAGCGCGATGTAAACAAAAATCGCTTCGGTTCCTCCTCGGCTTTTTCTCGCTTTATCTTCATCTACCTCATGTCACAGCCCGCGGCGTAGTTGTGCAGTCATGTCGGGGGTGGTGGCGGTGCATGTAGGTGAGTTCTGGGACGAGGAAGGGGAGTGCAGGCGGCGGGAAAGCCTTAAATTTGGGCTTGAAGTGATGGTGGTGGGCTTTTTTGTGGGGGGAGTTCCTCTCACGAACTCTCTCTCGGGACTTCTCTCTCTCGCCTTCTCTCTCTCTCCCGTTTCTCCTTCGTCGGGGCTTTCTTGGGCTGTCCTCTGCCTCGGGACACCTGGGGGCGCTCTCGAGGGACGTGTCTTCGGGCGAAAAGCGCGGCCTGCGGGCTCATTTCTGCGAGGAAATGAGGAAGTGGAGGAGGGCCTCGCTGGGCAGTGGATAGGCCTACGTGTGGAGGGGGCCGCCCGAGCACGACCCCGAAAGTGGACGTTGTGGAGGCCCTAAGTGGCACTCGGGGCCGGGGCGAGGCGGAGGTGGAAGAGAAGGCCCCTGTGGTGGAGTGTGGAGTGAGATTTCAGCTGGACAGGGTGTGGAGAGGACTGTGATCAAGTGCAAAGATGAAAGGGCTTCAGTGGAACTCCAAGGTGTCTCTCCTTCAGAAATATGAAAAATCTTGAAAGAAAAGTGTCAGAGGTGTAACTGAGAGTGATACACAGAGGAAGGCTGACATCAAGGTACCAGAAATTGGCTTGACCTGAAGGGAACTGTGACTGTGAGAGAATTTTTGGCTCAGTTTAACTGCCTTGGTATTTTGGGCAGTTTTGTGTGTGCTTTGTTGCTTCAAGTGAGCCAAGTCTTTGTTTTCTTTGTCAGACAAGTTGATGGTTGTCCAATGAGTGATGTCTTTAGTGCATATTTATTTCTGGATGCATAGTGGTCTGTGAATTGTTCTGAAAATAATTTATTTCATGGAGGATACAAAATGAAAATGTTTTCTGCAAAACTTAGTAAAATCACATGCATCAGATATTGCCACAAATGAGAAACTATGAAGATCTGTCAGTGTCTGTGAAGGTTGAAAATGATGATTGTTATTTTTAAGGAAGAAACATGGAATTTTTATAGTGTGAAAGTATGTGTTAAATTTTCTAGGAAGAAGGTATAGTAAACCAACTGTTGTATTTTGAGTTGCTGCTCCAGTATGACTTAGGTCCAGCCACCTTGTTTTAGTTTACTAAATTTGTTTTATGAGCTTCAGGGAAATTTCTAAACAGTAATGCATTGTGAATAGTCAGAAGAGGTTAAGTTATATTGCAATATAGGAAATAAGATAAGATTGTAGGTATCAATCCTTTTAGTGATTTTTTTTCATTATTTACTTGAAATGTTATTGAAAAAATAGTAGCCTACTTTTCAGACAATTTATTAATATTACATAGACCCACAATACATATACATAAAATTATTTTAAATGATGAATATTTTGAAGTCAGTTGTTTAAAACAGTTAACCTTTTGTAGTTGGATAAGCAAGTAGATACAGTATATGATTTATATATATATTTGGCATTGTCAGTTAAATTTTGATAAGACATTTGAATTTGTGAAAAACTATAGTTTCCAGAATAATTTTCCTTACTCACTTTTAATTACCTTTACCAAGTTATGAATAAAGAAAAGCTGGCTGGTGAAAGAAAGGAAAATATAATATTAACTTTGAATATTTCTCCTAGTACATATAGTGCTTTACACTCCTTTCTATAAAAGAATTTGAGCTCATTCATTTATTTTTCATATCTTTATTCCAGTAGCATTATTATTTGAAAGCTCCATTTCAATAATTTATATTTCTGATATTTTATATTTTTTTTCTTTTGGAATTTTTTTTTTTTTCCTGATAGTGCTCATATGGTAGGGAAATGCAAGCATAATTGGATTCAACATCAGACAGACAACTAGTTTAATATATTCCTTTTCCCAAACAGGACCCACTCTATAAATCTTTGTATTTTAAAAAAAAAGTTAAATAAAATAATTTTTATTATATAAATA
>NC_061832.1:499441-511941 GCF_019202785.1 Penaeus chinensis
GAATGGAGTAAATTTGAATTTTATATTAAGTTATTTGTTTATTATATTATTATTTTATTATTATTATTATTATTATTAATTAATATAAAGTTGTCATTATGTTTTATATTATTATAAATTTAAATTAATTTGATTTGTATTTTCATAATTTTTTATTGTAATATTATATAATTACTTCATTATATTAATACAGTTATATTTGATTGTTAACTTCATTATTGTTATTATTATTATGTTGTTGTTATTATATTATGGTTATGATTAAAAGTCATCATTTTTTTGTTATTATTACCATTGTTTTTTTCATTATTATGTCGGATATTATTAATTATATTGTTTTTTTAATATTGTCTTATTACTAAATTGCTATTTTTATTATTCATTGTTTTTGTTGGGTTTTTACTATTCCATATTTTTATTTTCACCATACTATCATTGTTTTTTTTTATAACAGTTATTAATTTTTTTTTTTATATATTATTATTTTTTTTGCAATTTTTATCATTATTACATTATCATCATTATTATTATTATTATTAAACTTTTTTATTTTATTATTATTATAATTATTTAAAGTTTTTCATCCTTCATTTGATTTAAAATTCTGTCATATTTATCGTTTTGTAAAACTGAGATATTATTGTAATGTTTTAAAATGGTTTTGTTATTTCAAAATTTAAAATATTTTATTATAAATTTAAATTTTTATTATAGTTATTATTATTAAAAAAACTTCATTTCTGTTAAAAATTTTATTATTATTATTATTTTTTTTATTAATCTTCCCTTACTTTTAAAATTGTTTTTATATATTATTATTATTATTATAATTATTATTATTTTTTTAATCTTCATACTGTAAAAGTTATTTTAAATTTTTATTATTAATCTTCATGACTGTTAAATTATTTTTAAATTTAATTTTTATTATTTTTATTATTATTAATCTTTATTACGTTAAATTGTTTTTATTTTTTTAATATATTATTATTATATAAATAATCTCATTTCTGTTTAAAATTTGTTATTTTTTATCATCATTAAAAATTATTATCATATCATTATTAATATCATACATTATTTTTAAACCCATTATTATTATATTATTGTATTATTATTATTAAAAATGTATTAAAAGGGGATATAAAGAGCAGTAGTATGTTGGTATTTTAATATTTAATTAATTTAAAAAATCTGTATGCAAGGATTCCAATAGCCACAATGTTTATGTTTTTCTGGTAATGCTAAAATAAGCAACAGAAATATATATGATTTTGTAAATGGGGCTTATATTTTTTTTTTTAAATAATTTATTATCATATTGTTACCTATTTTTTTTATACTATTATTAATTTTATTATATTATTTTTATTTTTTTTTTACTGATGTTGATAATGAAAATTTAGAAGAAAAAAATTAAATTTAAATCGAAAATGTTGTACAAGACTGAACCTTTTAAAAGATACATTTAATCTGTCTTTTTTTTGTTTTTGTGTGTGTTTCTTGTTTTATCACATATTGTTAAAATTAGTATTTTAGTCTTTTTATGATATATAAAATAATGGTGATAAAATTTAAATTTTAAAAAAAAAGTAACACAATTATCATTTTTACTATTTATTTTCCATTATTTTCTTCTATTATTTATTATTATTAATCACCCTATATTACATTTTTATTGTCTTTGGGTATGTCAACTATCCATAGTTAAAGCAAAAACCAAATTTCCCAATATTGATATTTTAAAAATTTAACCATTTTATAAATTTTTAACCCAATTAAAAATTTATTATTATCATCGTTATTGATATTAACGTAGGTATTATTGTTATTATAATTGATATTGATATTATTAATATTATATATTTTTGAAAGCCCAATATTTCAGATATAACTGTCATTATTAAAAAAGTTCATAATTTATAAATTGTCTCTTGCCTTCTTCTTTTGATTTTTTTAAAATTTTTTATGTTTTTTTAGAGATTATAATCACGTGATTCCCTTTCTCTCCGAATTTTATTTTTATTATCAGCTATTCCTGTAAATTTATTTTTTTGCTGTTGATTTTTTAATTTATATGTTTTTCTATCATTATATTTTTAAATTATTAATTAACTTTTTGTTATTATTGTTTTTTATTATAAAATTTTGTTATTATGTTATTATTTTTATTTTAATAATTTGGGGGTTTTTATTTATTGAATTTTTTCATTATAAATCTTAAGATATGTTAACTATATATTAATAATAATAATAATATTATTATTATGTTTTTATTAATAAATTTGGGTCATTATGTTTAAAAATTAAATTATATTAAAATAGTATTAGTTTTGCTTTATTGTTTTATATGATTTTTGTATAATTACTATTATATTATTATTACAGTTATTATTTTTATTATTAGTACTTTTATTATTGGATTCATTGTGAATAATTTTAATTAGGCTTGGGAGTTAATTGGGGTTATTAATTTTTCCCAATATTAAAAAAATATGAAGTATAATATATATATTTTATTTCCAATCTAAGGGTAAGAAAAATTTTTTTTAAATGTGAAAATATGTTGCTATAATTATTCTGAAACATCTGTGACATTTATTATGATTACAATATTTCATTTTATATACTATCTTTTGCTTAAAATATAATTATATTTTTAAATATTGTGTGTGTGTTGTGGGGTTTTGTGTGATTTGTGTGGTGTTGTGTGTTTTGTGTGAGTGGGGGTAAAGTGTGTAATTGTATGTGGTGTGTGTTGTGGTGTGTGTTGTGTGTGTGTGGTGTGTGTGTGTTGTGTGTGTTGTGTGTTATTCCCATATTTACTGCATTAGCAAGAGAAAAGAAAACAAATTTTGATTGATTTTACACTTATATAATTATTGCAATAATATAAACCTCTCATTACCACAAATTAAAGACACAAATGTTTTTCCATTTTTTCCTTTATTTTATTTTTCAAATACTCTCTTTTTTTCACAGGCCGGGATCCACTCCCCCCCAAGGCGAAACAAAAAATTAATGAAAAAGCAGCAATCAGAAAATCTCTCTCGCTTTCTCTTCTCTTTCCTCTTTCCTCTTTCCTCTTCCCTTTTCCTTTCTCTTCTCTCTTTCCTCTCTCTTTCCTCATCTCTCTCTCTTCTCTTTCCCTCTCTTTCCTCCTTCTCTTTCTCTTCTCTTTCCTCTTTTCTTTCCTTCTCTCTTCCTCTCTTTCTCTCTCTTTACTCTCTTCACTCATCTCTCTTTCTCCACTCTCTCTCTCTCTCTCTCTCTCTCTCTCTCTTCTCTCTTTTGCTCTCTCTTTTCCTCTTCTCCTTCCTCTCTCTCCTCTCCTCTCTCTCTCTCTCTCTCCCCTCCCTCCCTCTCCCTCTCTCTTTCCTCTTTCTCTTTCCTCTTTCTCTTTCTCCCACTTCTCTCTCTCTCTCCTCTCTCTTTCTCTCTCTCTCTCTCTCTCTCTCTCTCTCCTCTCTCTCCTCTTCTCTCCTCTCTCTCTCGATCCTACCTCCTCTCCTCTCACCCTTCTCTTCCCCTCTCTTTTTTCTCTCTCCTCTCTCTCTCTCACCCCTCTCTTTCTCCTCTCTCTCACCTCTCTCCAACCCTTCTCTTACCCCTCCTCACCCTCTCTCTCACCCTCTCTCTCTCTCTCTCTCTTCACCCCTCCCTCTCTCTCTCTTCTTATCTCTCTCACCCCCTCCTCCATCTCTATCCCTCCTCTCTTTTCCTCTCCCTCCTCCCCGTCCCTCTCTCTCCTCTCACTCCCTCCCTCCTCTCTCTCTCTCTCTCTCTCCCTCCCTCCCTCCCTCCCTCTCCCTCTTCTTTTCCTTTTTCTCACTCCTCACCCCCCTCTCTCCCCCCTTTTTCTTTCCTCTCTCTCCCCTTTCTCCTTTCTCTCCTCTCACACTCTCTCTTTCTCTCTCTCTTCACACTCTCTCTTCTCACCCTCCCTCACCCTCTCTCTTTCTCTCACTTTCCTCTCTTTCTCCTCTCTTTTTCTCTCTCTTTCTCTCTTTTTCCCTCTCTCTCTTACCCTCCCCTTTTCTCCTCCTCTCCCCCTTCTCTTCCTCTCTTTCTCTCTCTCACCCCTCTCTTTCTTTCTCTCACCCTCTCTCTTTCTTTCTCTCTTCTCTTTCTCTCTCTCCTTTTCTCTCTCCCTCTCTCCTCTCATCTCTTTTCCTCATCTCTCTCTCTCTCTCTCTCTCCTCTCTCTCCTCTTCTTTTCTTTCACTCTCTCCTCTCTTCTCTCGTCTCTCTCCTCCTCTCTCTCCTCTCGTCTCTCTCTCTCTTCCTCTCTCCCTCCTCTCCTCTTCACTCTTTCTCCTCTCTCCTCTCCCCTCACTCTCTCTCTTCTCCTCTCTCCTTCTCTCCCTTTCTCTCTCCTTCTCTCTCTCCCCTCCCTCCCTCCCCTTCTCCCTCTTTCTCTTTTCTCTCTTTCTCTTCTCACTCTCTCTCTTCTCTCTCTCTCTCTCCTCTCTTTCTCTCTCCTCTCTCTCTCTCTCTCTCTCTCCTCTCTCCTCTCTCTCCGATCTCATACTCTCTCTCTCACCCTCACCCTCTCTCTTACCCTCTCTCTTTCTACTCTCTCTCTCTCTCTCCTCTCACCCTCTCTCTTTCTCCTCTCGCTCTCACCCTCTCTCTCACTCTCGTCACTACTCTCTCTCTCACCCTCTCTCTCACCCTCCTCTCTCTCTCTCCTCCCTCTCTCATCTCTCATCTCTCTCTCTCTCTCCTCCTCTCTCTCACCTCAATCTCACTTCTCTCTCCTCTCTTCCACGTCTCTCATCCTCTCTCTCTCTCTCTCCTCTCTCTCTCCCCTCTCTCCTCTCTCTCTCTCCTCTCTCTCCTCTGTCCTCCTCTCCTCTCTCCCTCCTCTCTCTTCTCTCTCCCTTCTCCTCTCTCTCCCTCTCTTTTTCTCTCTTTCTTCTCCTCATCTCACTCCTCTCTCCTCTCTCATCTCTCTCCTCTCGTCTCTCATTCTCTCCCTCCTCTCTCTTCTCTCTCTCACTCTCTCTCTTCTCTCTCTCCTCTCTCTCTCGCTCTCTCTCTCTCCTCTCCCTCTTCTCCTCCTCTCTCCCTCTCTCTCTCTTCTCTCTTCCCTCTCTCTCTCTCTCCCCTCTCTCTCTCTCTCTCCTTCTCCTCTCCCTCTTCTCCTTTCCTCGTCTTCTCTCCTCTCTTTTCTCCTCCTCTCCCTCCCCTTCTTCTCTCCATCTCTCTCTCTCTCTCCTCTCTCTCTCTCTCTCTCTCTCTCTCCTCTCATCTCTCTCTCCATCTCTCCTCCCTCTCTACCTTTTTTTTTCTCTCTCTCCTCTTCTCCTTCTTTCTATCTCTCTCTCCTCTCTCTCTCTCTTCTCTCTTTCTTCTCTCCCTCTCCCCTCCCTCCTCTCCTCCTCCCTTCCTCTCCTCTCTCTCTCTCTCTCCTCTCTCTCCTCTCTCTCTCTTCTCTCTCTCTCTCTCTTCTCTCTCTTCTCTCCCCTTTTCTCTCTCTCTCCTTTTCTCTCTTATCTCCTTTTTTTCTATCTCCCTCTCTCTCTTTCCCTCTCCTTTTACTCTCTCTCTACCCTTACTCTCTCTCTCCCTCTACCTTTTTTCTCTCTCACTACCTTTTCTCTCTCTCTCTCTCTCTCTCTCTCTCTCTCTCTCTCTCTCTCTCTCTCTCTCTCTCTCCCTCCCTTCTCTCTCTCTCTCTCTCTCTCTCTCTCTCTCTCTCTCTCTCTCTCTCTCTCTCTCTCTCTCTCTCTCTCCCTCTCTCTCTCTCTCTCTCTCTCTCTCTCTCTCTCTCTCTCTCTCTTCTATCTCTTTCTCTATCTCTCTCTCTCTCTCTCTCTCCCTTCTCTCTCTCTCTTTCCCTTCTCTCTCTCTCTCTCCCTTCTCTCTCTCCCTCTCTCTCTACCTTCTCTCTCTCTCCCTCTCTCTCTACCTTCTATCTTTCTCTCTCTCTCTCTCTCTCTCTCTCTCTCTCTCTCTCTCTCTCTCTCCCTCTCTCTCTCCCTCTCCCTCTCTCTCTACCTTCTCTCTCTCTCTTTCTACCTTCTCTCTCTCTCTCTTTCTACCCTTCTCTCTCTCTCTCTTTCTACCTCTCTCTCTCTCTCTCTCTCTCTCTCTCTCTCTCTCTCTCTCTCTCTCTCTCTTTCTACCTCTCTCTCTCTCTCTCTCTCTCTACCTTCTCTCTCTCTCTCTCTCTCTCTCTCTCTCTCTCTCTCTCTCTCTCTCTCTCTCTCTTTCTCTCTTTCTCTCTTTCTCTCTCTCTCTACCTTCTCTCTCTCTCTACCTTCTCTCTCTCTCTTTCTCTCTCTTTCTCTCTCTACCTTCTCTCTCTCTCTTTCTACCTTCTCTCTCTCTCTCTACCTTCTCTCTCTCTCTCTCTCTCTCTCTCTCTCTCTCTCTCTCTCTCTCTCTCTACCTTCTCTCTCTCTCCTCTCTCTCTCTCTCTCTCTCTCTCTCTCTCTCTCTCTCTCTCTCTCCCTACTCTCTCTCTCTCTCTCTACCTTCTCTCTCTCTCTCTCTACCTTCTCTCTCTCTCTCTCGCTCTCTCTCTCTTTATCTCTCTTCTTTCTCTCTTCTCTCTCTCTCTCTCTTTATCTCTTTCTCTCTCTCTCTCTCTCTCTCTCTCTCTCTCTCTCTCTCTCTCTCTCTCTCTCTCTCTCTCTCTAGCGCGCGCGCTTTTTCTCTCTCCCTTTTTTCTCTTTTCTCTACCCTCTTTTCACCCATATTCGTAAATGACCTCTCACCCATAGCCCATTGCTCTCTTATTCAATACGCCGATGATTCACAATTTATCCACAGTGATGCAGTAAACAACTTAGGTGAACTAATAAAAAAGACCCAGGAGACATTGACACTAATAAAAGGATACTTTGTCACAAATGGCCTCAAGATAAATACAGATAAAACACAATGTATCTTCATAGGTAGTTGCCAAACTATCGCCATAATTCCAGTAAACACAACCATAAAATCTGAAGACAGCTACATAAGACCGAGAACTTCTGTAAAAAAAAAAAAAAAAAAAAAACCTAGGCGTACACATTGACAGATTCATGACATTTGAGAACCACGTCGACATCCATAGGAAAGTAATGGGCACACTAATTTGCCTAAGCCACATAAAAAAAAAACAAGATCCCTGCTCAAACTAGGATATCCGTAATACAAACACTAGTTCTCAGTATAATTAATTATTGTTCTAACATCTGGGGCACAACAAACAAAGGTCACATTCAGAAAATCCAAAAATTACAGAACTTTGCTGCGAGAGTAGCTCTTGGTAACGTAAATAAGTATGACCACATTACCCCGCACATAAACAAACTAAATTGGCTAAAAGTAAAAACAAAAAAAAAATGTAACTGTGACACTTGCAGACTAATTCACAAAATAATCCAAGAGTTTTATCCAAAGTGGCTATTAACCCTTCTAACTGTAGGTAACACAACCTGTGTCCACATAAGACAGGTAAACTCTCTACACATCAAAAGATCACACACAGGGGCACGGCAGGCACTTCCACGTGGACCCATGATTTGGAACAAATTACCAAATAATATCAGAAATATCAAACTCCAATACATTCAAAAAGAAATTAAAAGAATCTCTCTTAAATCACCAATGACATCAGGTTTCAATATATACGAATAGGCATGACTATGTACTGTCATTAATTCTATGGGTATCTTATATTTACATGTACTGTAAAATCCCTCTCTCGGTAAAAAGGATAAACCTTGTGTTTAATGGAATAAAGTATTTTGAATTTGAATCTCTCTCTCTCTCTCTCTCTCTCTCTCTCTCTCTCTCTCTCTCTCTCTCTCTCTCTCTCTCTCTCCCTCTCTCTCTCTTTCTCTCTCTCCCTCTCTCTCTCTTTCTCTCTCTCCCTCTCTCTCTCTCTCTTTCTCTCTCTCCCTCTCTCTCTCTTTCTCTCTCTCCTCTCTCTTTCTCTCTCTCCCTCTCTTTCTCTCTCTCCCTCTCTCTCTCTCTCTCTTTCTCTCTCTCCCTCTCTCTCTCTCTCCCTCCCTCCTTCCCTCCCTCCTTCCCTCCCTCCCTCCCTCCCTCCCTCCCTCCTTCCCTCTCTCTCCCTTCCTCCCTCCCTCTCTCTCCCTCCCTCCCCCCCCCTCCCTCTCTCTCCCTCCCCCCCCCCCTCCCCCTCCCTCCTTCCCTCCCTCCCTCCCTCCCTCCCTCCCTCCCTCCCTCCCTCCCTCCCCCCCCCCCCCCCCTCTCTCTCTCTCTCTCTCTCTCTCTCTCTCTCTCTCTCTCTCTCTCTCTCTCTCTCTGTGTGTGTGTGTGTGTGTGTGTGTGTGTGTAAAATATATAGTGGCTAGCAGGGCGGTAATATTGGTTAACGGCTTGACTCTTTACTAATGAAGAGTACTACACAGTGAAGGAAACCCACGAGACGAGTCTTGGCTAAGAGCTTAGCGCGAGGGTCGCGGGTCCGCCGACCAGCCCTGTGGACGGCGGAAGGCTGGTGATATGACCTGAGTCCGGCGGGTACTAGACACGTACTGAGGGGTCAAACAAGGTCAGATAAACTCGTCATCTAAGCCACGTGGTAAACAGCCACGTACTCTATGTCTAATGGCTTACGCAAAACGTGCATATGTACACGGTATATTGCTCGGCCACGTACTAACGCCTCGCCCTCGAGGCGTCTTAGATTTGCCGTAAGGGTGACCCAACTTGGCTTTTCCTGACTTGCTGGTCATTTCGTTCTCGCGTGCGCTGTCCCTGGTGCATCTTTGTGGCTGCTCGTCCTGGTCATTGGGAAATCCGTCCGTCCTCGACGACCAAACGTCCTCGAAGGTCTCGCACAGGTCTTCCTTGACTTCCTTGTAGTCCTCGTCCAGGCCTAACCCGGCGGCGTACTCGCCCAACACACGTCCTCGCAGATCTCGTCCAGGTCTTTCACGGCTGCATGCTCCTCTTCGTCTGGATCTACCGGCGTCCGGGCAGGAGGCGTCCTCTCCGGCATCTCAGGGCGGCTGATACCTGCCCTTACGAGCTCCCAGAGTTTGACCTTATCTACGGGCGTCCCGGCAGGCGGCGCCCTTCCACATCCTGGGGCGGTTTAATACCTGCTCTGACGAACATCCTGGCCCGCAGGCTTCTGGCGATCTTCCGGTGACGTCCTTCCCACACATCCTAAGGTGACCATTTCTGCAGCAGGTCCTCCTTCGGCGCCGTGCCAGATATCAGTGAACCAGATTATACACGTAAGGGCCAAGATAGAAATAAAGGCAACGGCTATTTATATTAATTTGCAGTTTTTATTGTTCGATTTTACGTTATTTTCGTTTTTTTCATTTTGTGTTTTACTTTCACAAGATAAGAAGAAAATAAGAGAGAGTGGCGTTAGCAGCGAACCGCAAGGACCTGGCTTGAACTACCAACCGTCTCTGATAGATAGGAGAGTAAATAAGGGAAACGACAACGGCAATCCGCAAGGATTTACTTGAACCAATTGTCGTAACACAAAGAAGGAATCTATGTAAAATAAGAAATCATGTACTAGTCACTCGTCACGACTGGCAAAATCGCGGGCAGAAGAGACACGTCATAGATCTTTACGCCTGCCACTACGACAGTAACAAACCCCATTAATGAAAAGGTTTCAGTGTCTTTTGTTCTGCGTGGACGAGTGAGTGTGTGTGTGTGTGTGTGTGTGCGTGCGTGCGTGCGTGTGTGAGCGACAGTGAGCGTGTAAGAGAATGAAAGCGAGAGTGACCTCACACACAGCGGAATGTATGACAAACATGAAGATTAACGTAACTATAATGCAATATGCGATGCAATTAATACGAAATTATTTTAACTACCACTGAATGCAACATATAATGATGTGCGACAGAATGACGCACTGATGAACGGGGACGTGAAAAATATTCGCAAGCTTTTTCGCAAGCAAATCTTCTCGGGGTCAGCAAATCTCCCGAGGTAGCCATGTCTAGCTGCGCATGCAGACTTCACCGACGGGGGGTCTATACCCAGAAATACCGTACTAGACGAAGCGAACGAGCCGGGAATATTTATAAATAACCCACTCTTTTCTGCGAATCTGTGATGGGCGCTCGTGACATGCCCTACGGGTATCTATCACTAATCACACGATCGCTTGGGATTTAGCCAAAACATGCCAGTGACTTCTAGAGGGTGAGAAGGGTGTGATTCATAAGCGAATAACGATTCTAGCTTAAACGCTAGTCCTACATTAATTAACGGACGTAATTGCGGGTCACTCCGACTCAAAAGTTGCCGATCGAACGTAGAACTTCGGTTTTACCTGTACCTACTATCGTTTCGTCAGAGCGTAGATCTATTAGGCATCCCTGTGTATTATATGGGGAAAATTCTAACGCGATACTCAACCAATAAATTTATATAAAATCGCGTTACAAGCCCGGCCCTAGCGCCGATAGAGCGATGCAACGATGCTACGCGTAATCCTATGGTGCAAACAATTACAGCAACCAATTAATGGGATCAGCGAGCTGTCTCTCGAGCCATCTCACTTGTTGATCGACCGGAAGTGAAAGTGAGGTCAGGTCACCCAGCTGCCCAGGCGGGTTCCCTGATTAATGACTGTCACACCGGGGTCAGGTCAAGACGGGAAATGCGCTATGAGATATATAAGTGATATGATATCCGCGATAAATATATAATCACGAATGCGTTAATTCCTTTTGCAGCTGAAACGATATAAATCTCTATTAACGAGAAACAAATAATAAAAAACTTGATTAATGAACGATATTTATATTTGTGGACCGCATATCGTGATCACACAGTAATTCGGTCTAAGGTCAGAAGAATACTGTAAGAACGCTGCTGTATCCTGTCACTTGGCACTTTTACCCAACAAAACCAACATGAGACTGACGGCACTCACGGCTTGACACATTTATGGGAGAAGAAGGGAGGGGAAAGAAAGGAAGAGGCCCAAAAGGTGTGCTCACGTGGTTTTGAGGACATGGTCGGTCGTGGAAGCGATTGGGTCGAGCGGATTTCGTAGACTGTCCGTTAGGGTGTTTCAATAATTGTCGATTTTCTAAAATTTGCTCGAATCCCGGGGGCAAGTTAAGAAATAGGCGCCTATGAATTTTCTGAGTTTGGAAATGTTTTTTTTATTAAAATCAAAGAATATCTCGCATTCTCTGTTTTCAATAGAAAGTTTTGATAAAATTATGATTTAGACAACGCTTCGAGCGCCAAATAACACCTCGTTTTCGGTTGTCGGTATAACTATTTTATTTTTAAAATACCTCAATATTATACTTTTCTTTAATATTTTTGCATCAAAATTATTTCTATTATAAATTAATATTATATAAAGTTCTGTAATTTCCATAAGACTAATTTTTCAATTAGTAGGCTTGACTTTACTTTGTGTTCACTCCCACCGAATCGGGCTTTGGTCGCCGAGAGCATGCTTTGGCTCTCTAGTAATGATTTTATTTGGAACATTATGTATTGCATACAATATAATTTTCATTCTACTCCTTTGTTTACATTGGCATATCTCCGACTACGCCGTTCTCTAGTTTCTGTTACAACAACAATTCTGTTTATGTCTTCACATTTTTTCATGTCTCCAATCAGTCTTTCACAGTTTTGATTATGGCCAGGTATTAATGAACTTTTGGGTTTCCACATATCGATTTCATGCATATCATAGGCCAAGTATGCAAACTTATTTTTGAATAGGGCTGGTGTGTATGGCCATTTTTCACGAATTCCTCTTTTCAAGATCTTTGCAACTTCATCGACGTAATCATGATCAACAGCAAAGGGAAGAAGTGTAACATCTGCATTATACAGATATCTGTTGACGGACGAGAAGTAGCTGCTACGAAAGCCAAGTTCACAGCCAATCCTGGCATACCTCCTTGAAGTTTCAATAGCAGTTCTGAAAAGAGTCATTTCATTGCTGTTCACAGCAGAACGCCAGCATATGAAATTAACTTTTGCAAAATCAAAAATACTTCTGATTGTTCTTGGATTTTTTTTCAGTGCTTTCAGACACTTTATGGTGTTGTTCTTTATTCCAATCTTGGATTTATTAAGCAAATCATCATCACAAACTCCTTCCAGCTTGGTCAATATGGTGTCAATGGTCAGGCAGATGTGTAGGAGGGAACAAAAAAATCCCAGCCACCTGGCACCAACTGGCAAAAGACATGTCTGCATATAAATCGAACTTCTGCATTGTTGGTCTGCTTCCATTTCAGTCTATTAAATTCGCGTCTTTGCGCCTGATAATCAACACTTCCGAGTGATCCATTGCTTCCTTGTACTTTTGCATCATACCAATCTATATCTTCCTTGAGGATTTCTCGGGGTTGTTTCTTTGCCTTGAATGACACAATCACAGTTTTCGAGAATTTTGTCTTCAGTGTTACATTTCTGATGGAGTCGTAGTACTCTTTCTTTATTTTCTTTATATTTTCTTTCATATACCAAGGTGATATTGTCTTAATGCCGAATTTGCTATACAGCACAGCAATTTCCGCCTG
>NC_061832.1:524441-541941 GCF_019202785.1 Penaeus chinensis
AAATGCAGAAATAAAGTTAACTGTTAAATGGTTACAAAAAGATGTACTTGCCCACTGTTGGTTCAAGGCAGGGAGGAAGGAGAATTTACACTTATTGCTTTCACTGAACTTTTCTTCAAATATAGCTATTTGTTGTTAATTACTGTGCATATTTGATAGTAGTATAAATTCTCTACTGTTTTTTTTTTTTATTATTATTCAATGGTTCTCATTAGGTATATTCATCTATTATTTATTATCAGTTGAACTTTTGAGTTTTTTTTCTCATACTTTTTGCAAGTGATTAGGCCAAGATTTGTGATAGTCAGACTTGCCAATGTTAAGGTTTGTGAAAGTTATGGACCAGCTTTGAAAAGAGCCCTTCTTTTCTTACCCCTTTTCTTACCCTCTCCTGCCCCCCCCCCCGCCCCTCTCCCTCCAAAGGCCCAGTTCTCAGAGCTCGCAGAAGAGAAGATTGGCATCTCAGTAAACCTCCAGTGCAAATCATTTGGAGCAGGTGTTCCCGTGACCACCTCCCAGGAGCTCCAGCCTGGCCCCTCACGTGTGGGCTTGGGGGGCCTCCTGTCAGGGGAAGAGGAGCACAGCAAGAGCGAGTCCAGTGACGACGACGATGAACCAGGGTAACAGAGAGGATAGAAGGGACAGAGAGAGGAATGTCGGAAAAGGGAGAGATGTTTCATGACAAAATGGAAAAGTTTTTTTTGTTTTCTCTCTCCATTCTCTCTCCCATTTGCTCTCTCTTTCTCTTAACCCTCAGTAAGAAAAAGAAAAGAATAAAAAAGGAAAAAAAAATATATGGAAGAACAAGCTGGAGGTGAGTTTACCAAGCAATGAAGAAGATTCACTGACAATGTTGTAAGAGCTGTATTGGAATATTGTAACGGGAAAGATATTTGCAGTTTTGGAATACTTGAAGTGCGTTCAAATCTATATTGGAACTGGCATCAAATGCTCAGAGATTCCCAGGGTAATGATATTTTACAATGATATTGTAATATGCAGCTGTTTTTTCAGGGTATGATCCTTTAACAATTGGAAAATGTTCTCAAAGTGTGTTGTAGTTTTGTCATTCTGGTTCAGTGTTCATTGTAAACGCTTCTGCCTGGAACCACATGTTTATGGGAGGTGTTTTCAAGATGATTTTCCATCTCTTCAGGGTAAATGCGAGACAGTCTGGCAACTGCTGCATTTCAAAATCACTCTAGGATTAAGGTTCTCTTAACTGTCACTGCCAAACGTGCACAGCCACATACCAGTATTTTCCCAGCATTTCCATATTAACACAGTTCTTTCCAGAAAGTGCATTACAAGCCTGTGGTAGCCGGGTGAGTAGGTTGTACCTCAAACCCATTTCCTACACTTTGGAAGCCACAAAATTTCTCCCCAAGAGATCTTTTTTATCCACGGGGGCCTTAACAGTTGTACGGAATTGCTATCGGTGCAAAAGCTCCCTATTTTGGCATGGCAGTTGGTGTTAATAATAGAATTGCATATGTCCGTTATGGTGCATATGCACGTCATGCCTTATTAGGAGCTGCAGATATACCTCATAGAGAATTTCCTGACGAGCTCACCTGCGCCTGGAGAGCGTACGACTCGTGAGAAGATTGTGTATGGGGGTAAGTTACTCTCCCAGCAACAGAAGAAGAAAAAAACCTTACTCAGGTACCACAGGTGTTATGACTGCCACACAGGAACCATACGCTACCTCAGTTGTGCCACCAACCAACAGTCCTTCACTGGCCTGCAGCGTGTCCCCCTAGAGACATCATGCAAGAGAGTCCTTAGCTCTCCTACATGGCTCTTGTACTCTAGGTACTTGCAGCAAGGAATGATTATGATGATACAGCAACATGATATTTTGGATATATAATTTTTAAGGACAGTAAGCTTACTGTTTCTTAGCTCTAAGTAGGCAGCTATATGGGACCATTTGTTGCAAGGTCACTGAAGGACTGAACTGCTCAGGGTGGGCTTGGGAGGGGACGTCTCGCGTACTGTTGCTCATGCTGCTAACACTCGTGCTCTTATTGCATTGTGTTAAGAGGCCACAGACCTCTCCATGTGTGTGTGTATATATATATATATATATATATATATATATATATATATATATATATATATATATATATATATCTATATATATATATGTGTGTGTGTATATGTATATATATGTGTATATATATATATATATATATATATATATATATATATATATATATATAATCTGGTTTGCAGAAACAGGTGATGATGATAATGATGACAATGAAGTTGATGTTGTTGCAGACAGTCAGACCAGGTTGGAGCAAACCAGTAGGAGTACAAACTTACTTATCTGCCCATAATGCTCATACTCCCATTCATGTTGTTTGCCCAGACTCTGTGATTGTCAGGACTGCCAGCCAGTTGTCTATGCTTCCTCCGGTGACTAATTATTCATAATTGTAATGTCTTTTATATACATTCCATAATATTGTTGGTGCACTTTTTATATAATATGTTCCCTATCACCCTCGATCATGTGTTCGTAATAGCTACTACTAGCCCTATCAGCAGCATGAGCAATGGTTACAGTTGTCCTCCCCAGGCTATACACTTGGTGAGCTCCACAAGTGCCTGTTGAACCACTATACCTCAAAAGTCTCCATAGTATCTCATTCCAGTGGACCCATATCAGGAGTTTTGTTGTGCCCTTACATAGCCGATCATAAAAAAAAAAATAAAGTGGAGGCCAGGCTAACAAGCAGAGCTGCACAGAGGCTAAACTTGTTGAATGTTTCTTACATTCGTTCAGAAGGCAGCCGGTCTCCACACCACTCAACCCACAATAGTTCTCATATCAATGAAGGTTGGTAAGAGGCGATGCTTACCGGCTATGCTCACGACCCCGTACTTGTTACCGATGCCTTTAAGCTCGTTCAGACCAACCGTGGGCAACTGTTGGTAATTACCGTCTTATCTCCAACCCACTTTTTACTGTGACGTGTTTGTATGTTAAGCATTTTTTGACATTTTGTTTCTTTTTAAATATTAATCGTTATTTTTTTCTTTATTATTATTTTTATTGCCTCTTATGGCCTAGCTGTAACTGTAGCTTGCATTAGTAGGTTTGAGCTTGATTTATGTGTATTGTACTCTTAACTTGGGGTGACCCGTGCCCAATTAGCTTCTCGTAGGTATGACAGCAAGGCGTCAGGGACTCAGGTCTTCATTATAGGGTGAAATAAATAAATAAATAAAAAAGAAGAAAAAAAATTGAAATTGCTTCAGAAGCCTTGTTCTCTACATTTTACGGTTGGTAATATCTCTTTTCGTCAGTGTGACTAAACTCTTTGCTGCAACGACACCATTGTGTGGCGAGCCGTTTACCTTCCCTCAGTTAACCAGCACTGCCAGTGTGAATGAGTGCTCATCTAGACATGCTACTCAGATGCTGTTTCAGGATGTGGTTAAAGATCAAGAATGAGTTTTTTTTTGTTTTGTTTTTTTCCGCTAGTTAAGTTATGATGATAATAACAATAACTTGGTGTTGTGGTGATTTTCCTTTTTTTTTATATATGTATAATTTTTGTTATTTATATTTTTTCCTCTCCTCTCTTTTCTTCTTCAATCATAATATAGATAAGGAATTAATTCTGCAATAGCTTTCAGTATTGCCAACTTGCTGGGCATTCTGCTGTAATGTCCCAGGCCAATTTCCCACCACAGTATCACCTGCATCCAAAGATCATGCAAAGGAAGGTTACCTGTTACCATGCAGCAGGTTTTGTTATCAGTAGGAGTGCATACATAGTTTATGGTGATTTTTTATGGAGTTAGTGTGATGTTTTTCCTGTTTTTCATGAATTTATTTTCTCTTCTTTTTCCTTTTCTATTCTGCATTTCTTTTTTTTTCTTTTTCTCGGGACCAAAGTCAGTCTAGTTCTGCTTTTGAGGTTTGAAGTGAAACAGCCAGTATTGAAATCTCTATTTTTCTTTCCCTCTTTCCTATATCCTTTTCAATGTCATTCTTGACTTTGTTCCCTTATCTTCCTCTTATATCTTCTGCCCCTGTTTCTCCCCCATTCCTCTGTCTTCTCCTCCTCCTCCTCTTCTATCTTTCTTCCTCTACTTCTCAATGCAGACCTTTCCCATAAGAACAAGCTGAGTTTGGAACTATCCATGTTTTGGTAGAAGAAGCTCCAAAGAAAACATTGTATTTTTGTCTTTCTTTCTTTCCTTTTGGTGCTTTGCAGAGAAACAGGAAAATATTTGCTTATTTCTTCTTACATTGTTTACTTTTTGGTGTCTAGGAAGTTGAGAAACAATTCTCATAGGTCATTTCTCGAGATTTAAAAGGAAATTGGCGTAGGTGTTTATTGAAATTTTTTAAAATAATAATAAAAAAAACATGGAAAGAATATTACAAGGAACGTATTAAAAATTGTCTGGACGCTCGAGTTTGAAGTTATTATTATAAGAAGGAAAAGAAATGATTAGTTTATGATTATATTAGGTATCCGTTAATCATTTAAAGTGTTTGTACAATACTAATGTGCAGGTACACCACTGGTTTTATGGCAACTGATGGCAAGGTCCCCAAATTAATCTGGACAGCATCATGAGCAGGCACTTGAATTTCCTGCCACGGCCAGATTAGTTCTCTGGGCAGCCACAGTTGGTATTGAGTGTGGCCTGCAGTCACTTTATTGTTTACACTGCACTGGTTGGTGTAGTTTTCTTGATTTTGTGCAATTTCTAGCTTATTTTGTTTACATTTACCCCTTGTTATGAATTCCAAATAAAGTATAAGGTTATTGGTTGTCCATGATGATTTAGAGCTACAGGAGGTTCATGATTAGTTCATTTAATATTATTACATAACCACTGTTGGTCTGGCAAAAAGGATGATTCAGCTCTGTTGTAGAACCAAGGTTACAAGTGAAAATCAGTGGTGTGCCTGTAGTCTTAATGAATAATTTGTATGTTGCAATGGAACCTTGTTGATTCTTTTTAAGGACAAAGAAAAGAAAATGTTTTGCTTCAATGCTAATGTAAAAGGGGCTTATGTAAATTAACATCCATAATCATTGAAAATTATAACCTTTGAGTGTCAAAATTTGATCAGCAGAATTTTTTGTAAGAGGAGAGAGTAATTGATTTTTGCATCTTTGAATAAGAGATATTTCCTGACTTTATAAAATATATCAACTGAAAGACAGGATATGGTGAAAACCTTTGCTGTAAGTATTTTTTTTATGAAATGACCTAAAGAGACTGTGATTAACAAACTCAGATTTCAAAATTATGAAACTCTTTTTGGATGTGGGTGATAAACGACTTTGTGTTTTGAACATTATGCGTGTGTGCATACCCACGCATCTGTGTCAGTAAATACTCTGCACATTATTACAAAATAAAGCATTAGTAGTTCAACTTATCTCTCACGGAGTCGCAGATACAAATAGCGTGAATGTGAATGGTAATAGGTATTTTTTTAGTTTTTTTTTTTTTGTTTTTTTTTTTTTCTCTTTCTATTCGAAGTCCAGCATTGACCAAGATGAGCAGTGTTCTGGAGGTCAGGAACTTCTGAACGCTCCAAGTCTCCTAGGGGGGTGCTGGACTGTCACAGGATAGATAAAAGATAAAAGGTAAAGAGAGAGAGCCATACTCTTTTTGTTAGCTTAAGGTTAAAATGAGCTGGCTGGCCAATAATGAAAATCTCAATTCTTGCATTACATACATGCTTTTATTATCAGTTTTGTTAAATGTTGTTGAACAGTTACATACATAGACAGACACACTTACATTGTTATTAGAGTTCTGTGATGCCAGAAATGCAACATTATTGTAATGGAATCATTGCAGAGACTGAATGATGTTTTAGACTATGCACTGAGAAGCATGCTCTTTGTGATTGTTAGAAGGGACCTCAACACACAGGAGGCAAGAGCCATTGAGAGAGCAGCACTCCGAGACGTGATTTTGCATCCCTTTGACATTTTTTTTTTTTTTCTTTTTTTTTATTAATTTAGTTTTGTTTTGTTTTTGTTTCTTGTGCAAGTGTTAAGCAGTAACTATATGGCGTCTGTGCAGAGAGTGCCAGCCAGCTACATACGAAAGAGTTGGGGCAGGAAGGGAGGACTCTGCCGAGTGGCCAGGGATGAAACTCCTCCGATGGGCTTTGTGGAGGGGGCTCTCCTTCCATGAACGTGCTCAGATTCATTGGCTCTCTCTTGGAAAAGAAAATGGGAGCTTGATATGAGCAGGTTTATGTATATGCATAGAAATATGCTGCACTATGAATGTGTTTGGTGTCTTGTTTATGTGTGTGTGTGTGTGTGTGTATATACATACATACATATATATATATATATATATATATATATATATATATATATATATATATATATATATATATATACACACATATACATATACATATATATATATTTATATGTATATATATACACATATATATGTATATACATATATATATGTGTATATGTGTGTATATATATTTGTATATGTACATATAATGTTACACACACACACACATAGACATACACATACACATACACATACACATACACATACACACATACACACACACATACACACACACACACACACACACACACACACACACACACACACACACACACACACACACACACACACACACACACACACACACACACACACACACACACACACACACACACACACACACACACACACACACACATATGTATGCATAAACTGCAAATGTAATATGTATACTGCATATATATACATATAGAGCATATGCAGTATGTATCTATAGTGATACGTAAGGAACATCAGGGAGCGTTTCGTTCTGCCACCTTGTCCCAGCTCCTTTCTTGGAGGCTTTGTGAACCCACATTGCTCAACCATTGACCAAATGATTCCATGCCATGTTGTTGAATCCAGCTACCTCAGTCAGTCAGCAATAGTAATAGACTACACCAGCTTAGAGGCAAAGTTTCTCGGTGGAATGTTCTCAGAATATGTTAATGTTGTAATAAGCTGTTATGTCATTGTCATCTGTTATTGTATTTAATGTATTGTCAACCTTTTTCTCTTTTTTTATGAGGGCAGTATCTATTGTCATACAGCAAGAGTCATGTCTTGCTATGTTGTCATGTTGTGAGGTATATACAGTGGAAGCAAGTTTCTATGCATGTTGTTATTTCACAGTAGATATTTGTGATGAAATGCAATTATTGTTTTGAGGATATGGAAGAGTAGAGCACAGTTACTTTTTTCTATAACATTTCAAGTCAGGAAGAAGCTGAGTATGAGTTATTATTTGCATTATATTTGTATGTGTGCTTATAACTACATTACTGTCTTTTTAAGCCTATCCTCTCTCATCTACTGCTTGACCACATTGTGTCAGCAAAAGGATGTTTTATCCTTTACACAAAGAGGTACGGAGTGTGTCTGTGCTTGTGTATTCCACAGCTTGGAAGAATGTGTCTTGGTATTATACAGACATGCCTCCCTCTATCAAATACCTTTCTTTCATTAAGTATGCCAGTTTGATGTCCGAATCTGGTGTGACCGTGTAAAACTTTTTGTTCTTGCAGCTGAAACCTGAGATTTCTTCTTTCTTGTGTCCTTTTCTTTGTCTTTTGAATAGGGATACCAGCATGGATGTAACTCAGCTCTTGCAAGAGTACCTACGATCTTTAGTAATCCTCACTACTTCCATTTTGGGTTCAAGATTATATTTTCTTATGATATATTCCATAATTCTAATTTTAAAACAATAAAGAAATTATAGATCAGAAATTAGTCTTAATCATATAACTTGACATACTTAGCTGCTATTGAGTTGAATGTCCAAGTTTAGTGATGGAGATATTCAGAAGAAAATGTCCTTCATTTTAGACTGCAGTAAAATTTTATAAAACATGAAGCACTCTCTTCCTGTGGCAGTGGCATTGTGCTGAGTCACTAAGGGGTCAATCACTAGTCCTGTCTATCTCATGTGTTTTCTGCTTTCCTTGATTTTTGGAAATATCCTTTTTTATTCTATACTGCCATTAGTATTGTTTATAACATGAGGATAATCATAATATAAATGATATTAACAATAGCATCAGAAAAAAAATCCTGAAAACTTGAGGAAAATTAAAATCAGGTGAGGCTTATACTTGTTGAGCTCTCTATAAACATAATTCACAATATAAAAGTTACATATTCCCAGCAGCCATGGATTAAGATACTTTGTGAAATATTTTGCTCCAAGTTATAAATGAGTTGCAAAAGAAAAATGCTTCTCTCTTTCTTTCTTTCTTTCTCTCTCTCTTTTTCTCTCTTTCTTTCTTTCTCTCTCTCTTTCTTTCTTTCTTTCTCTTTCCTTCTTCTTCTCCTCCTCCTTCTTCTCCTTCTTCTCCTTCTTCTTCTTCTTCTTCAAACAGATCAGATAAAGGTGTGCTTGCAAGTCTGCAAATGTGAGTGTTGTGGCTTGACAGTTATAGTAACTGTACACTTACAAGTTCTTCTTTATTATTACCATTATTCCTGACTTGAATGAATATAAGTATTTGCAAAATTTGTTTGGGACTGTAAGTGTTATCTGTGCTTTTATTTTATTGTTAATATTTTCATCTTTGTAACTTGATCTTTTGTAAACTTTTTGTAACATTTTTAAAAATATTTATTTATTCATTTATTTTTTTCCAGTATGTTGATTGTTCTGCATTTGAACCGTACTATGTTATAATAGGGAGGTTGCATATCAGTACTTAAGTGTTGTCATTGAATTTTTAAGTTTTCATAAGGATTATTATACCATTGTTACTCTCTCAAGGGCATTAATGCATTTATATTATAGTGAAATGTGAAAGGAGATGAATATACGAGCTTATATTAAACAGAGAATAATTTCTAGACGTTAACAGTATTGTGATTGTTTGTTGTTATAAGTAAAAAGTGATGATTATATGTTAATGACATGACTATCAGTGTCACCAGAAGCTTCCTCTAGGCTGGACGTCAGTGGCCTGCACATGCTGAATGAAGGGAGCGGTATTTCATCTTTCGCCAATGTCATCCCCGCTTTGGTCTCTTCCATTTTGGTGACTTGCATCTTCCTTCTTGGTGGATTTTGCTTTTGCCTTTTTCTCCTCTGTTTCCTCATTCTTCTTTTCTTCCCTTCTCCTACTATTCCTCCACTTCCACATGTTGACATTTATTTGTCCTTTCCCTTGATCTCCTTGCCTTCTTCTCTCACCTGAAGTGAAATTTCATCAGTTCCACCCACTGCTTCCTAACACTAAATGGTAAATTGATTATGGTACCATGATACCACATACCAAACAAATTCCTTTCCCCTCTGCAAAAATAACCCCACAAATACCGCCCCCTGCGTCCAGCAAGGCCACATGGCAGCCATCTTGACAATCCATGTCCCACCACTTATCAACGGCAGAAAACACAGTGTAAGGGGATACATTCCAGTTTGTGCAATTAAGAAGTAATTGCTGCTTGTTCTGTACTAACCCCTAAAAGGACGGCAGTGTTCAGAGCATGTGCACACAAGACGGGAAAAAGTCAGGTTTTCATTTATTTAATATGCAATTATTTCAGCTAAGATGCTCTACTTCGGAGATTTATATGATAGTTTGGAAACCTTTTTTGGGAGAGTAACTTCTGTTGTGTTTCATCCAGTGTGCGTACATACACTTGCCATATTACAAATCCGTAAGGGGTTACAAAAAAAATTAATAAAAAAAAATTAAAAATAAAAATAGTAAAAAAAAAAAAAGTTGCTCCATAATTGTGCAGAATTTTGACTCCCAGAAGTTCTTTCGCTGAAATATTCTGAGGATAGTTGTAACTTTTAAAAAATGTAGTAGGTCAAGTGAAACCATTTTGTTTTTTGCAATAATTTTGGAATGACAGAAACAGGGTATATCTGCATGAAAGTACTAGGTGGTCAAAAGAAAAGAGTTTCCCCATTTTAGCTGTGTGTCTGTCTCCATGTGCCCATAGACCAAAGTTTCATACAGTTGTACAGTCAATTGCATTTGCCATTAATTTGTGCCACTTTTTTTTTTTTTTTTTTTTTTTTTTTTTCCCCTTCTCCTTTTCTTCTTTTTTTTTTCTATCATTTCTCCCCCCTCTTGTTGTGTGCATCTCAATGATATACTTTTTTTTTTTTTTTTTTTTTTTTTTTTTTTTAAATCTCCATTTTATGGCATTACTGTCAATGTAATGTGATTTTTTTTCTTTTCTTTTTCTTCCTTTTTTGTGTAAATTGTTAGACAGAAGGTCACAAACTATGCATAAACAGGTCCAGAGGTAGGACATTCTTGAAAATACTCTTGAAATTCAAAAGAAAGGCTTTCAATTCTTGTTGGGAATATTGTGAGAGACAGTGTTAGTATTAAAAAAAAAAAAAAATGAAAGTGCAGCTTTTTTTTATTTTTGCAGATTTCTTCATGGCACAAAGTTAAGGTAATAATAAATGTAATAAATGTATTGGTTTTTCTTTTTTCATAAAAGTTGAGTAAGCTACATGCAGTAACGAGAAATGTAATCTTCAACAAATGGGAAAGAATCTCAGTGCATGGAATAATTAAGGACTAGGGAATAAGACTATATAGAATGTACACTATAATGTAAAAAGATGATAATGATTCTCTTATTGTCAGTGCCTAGTGGAGAAATCTGCGGATGGGTTTTGCATTACTAATTTTTGATAAAAATTGTCACTAAAATATTAAAAATTATTAATAATAATAATGATAATAATTCAGCACAATTAAAAGGAGTCACATTTTGAATGTTTGTGCTTGTTCTGTATGTTTTAATCTTTGAAGTAATTGTTTGTTTTGCCTTTGCTCTACCTCTGGACTGCGAGTTCAGTGCCTGGACTGTTAAGGCTGAGTAGATGTCTCTGTAGATACTGTATCTGGTTCTTTTTTTTTTCTTTTTTTTTTTCTCTAATTTCATGACGTGATTTTTATTACTTTTTTTTTCTTCAATTTTGCATTTGCTTTAATAAAAATCTGAAAATCCTACATGTGTATTCCTGTCCTTTCAAAAAAAATCTGCCTTCTGAACCTCTTCACAGTTCGTCCTTCTCATGCACTTAAAAATAAATGTATGGATCCATAATAAAAGGTAATTTAACACTAGCACTCATTTTATTTGTAGAAAAAAAGACACAGAAGCATAAGAAAGTATACAGAAAAAGAAATAAATATATTTTCCATATATGCATTAATACTATAAAAAAAAAAAAAGTCCACAGCTATTTCCGTATTCATAAACAATACAAAAACTTAGCAAAATGTTTCATGTTATCTTCTGAGAGGAAACTTAGGATATTTGAATTTCCTTTGTTGTAAAGGCTTACAATTGTGGTAAATAATTAAAACTGGAAAAAAAAAAAAAAATTTAATTGGGGAAAAGTTTTGTTTTTGTTTTTTTTACTTTATTTTTTGGCATATCCTACATTTATCAGTTATATTTGTACTGATTATTTACTGCTCAAATCACTCATACCAATATTTGAGATGTCGCATATAAATTCTTCCATTTCAAGATCATGACAAGTCCAAAAGACATAATTTAAAACTATTTTTTTTTTGTACTAGCCAATACACAGGCTATGACTTTGAAAGAGAAAGTACTATAGAATGATTATGTTGTTATATATAAGTTGTCACAAATTTTACTATATAATTATGCACAATGTTCAGTACTTTGACTAATTAATATCAACACAGGTAAATGCCAGATCATGTTGCGTACATTCATAATTCCTAATGAAAGAGAAGAAAAAAAAAAAAAAAAACTTTTAAAAAGGACCAAATCACAATACATATATAAATCTCAATCAACCTTCTTGAATAATGGAAGAGTAAAAATCCTGAAGAAATTCCTAAAAACAACATGGCATCAACATAATCACAAAATAGTAGTCCATCCTTTCCATCCACTAAAAATCAAATATTCACGTTACATTAGTTCTTCTCATCTGAATTTTTTGCATGGGAAAAATATAATAATAATAATCATTATAATAATAAATACAAGAGATAAAATAGCCAAATTCTTTTGCATTTCCTAGCACAATTCCCTGTATGACAATTTTTGCACAACCAGTTTATGTTAGAAAAAAAAAAATTCCTTTTCATGAGATGGCAGTGAAGAGGTGTATATAGTTCAGGGCTGAAAATATACCACCACAGAAACATTTCAAGTATAAAGTTACTGACTACTTTTATACTGTTCTAAAAATTTCCTCCTACAGACACTAGGAGTCGAGAAAAAAGTTGTTTATTTCAATTTTATTTTTGCATTTCAGTTAATATTCACGCAAGCAACTTTTCAATCATAAAAATGAAAAAGGAAGAGGAATTCCTTACTACACAAGAAAAAGTTTCTTTTTTCCTTTATTTTCACTTGCTATTTCTTTTCCACGTGAAGCACAGAACTCCAAGTCTGACCCACAATATGACTGCGCTCTCCCACTAATTAATTATCTGTCGTCTCCATGGGATCATCATCGGCATCCATGTCATCTCCATCGTCATCCTGTGGGGGTCGCTCTGGGGGCTTCTCATAGGCCTTCTCTAATGCTGACACTACAACGCCATCCCAGACAGACATTTCGCTTGCTATACCTACAAGGAGAGTAAACCAAATAAATAAGGTCTAATTATTCTGCTCAGACTGAGACAAGACTCAGTAATTGTCAGAATACACTACTGAACTTCCTTCTTCCCTGTATATCTAAGGGCTTGTTTACACAATCAGTTTCAGAGTACTGAACTAAAACTATTCCTCAAAATAGCTATCCTTCCCAGCACTGATCTGAATACAGACACGGCCATCTACTTGGATTCCTGCCACAACACACATTTATACAGACAATAAATAAAATATGTAAAGAAAACACAATATATAACAAGCCCACAGATAACAGCTATTCTCTAATATTAATGACCATTGATATTAGCACACACTGCATACATACCAATGTAAATATACTAGCTGCATACATACACTGCAGTTTATAGTTGTTATTGTAAAGATGAATCACAGTAATACAATATTTATCACAAATCACCCATGCCTATGAACACCCTACATGCTGAATGGTGGTTAACACCAAGCCTCATCTCCACACTTCAACAATGATCCAGAGCTTGGCCAAACACCATACTTGGATACTGGTCATGTAAATAAACCCTTAAATTCAAGACAAAGAAACTAGAGTAAAGGCAATTAATTTTTCTTTCTTTCTGAGAAACCAAACCACAGTTCTTACTTGAGTTGCCTTCGAGTCCAAGGATCTGTTTGTAGCCACCATGTGAAAGTACTCTTAGAAGAGTCTGGGCGGTGAGACATACAAGGTCTTGCTGTTCCAGAGTCATAGCTGTATGTACACGAATATTCCCTCCTTCACAGGGGTCACTGATACCTGAAAGTACAGAAAACAAGCACTCCTTCCCATCCCTCCTTAACCTGTCAATGATAGTATCAGAAATCTCAGGGCATCACTGACTCCAGTGATTTCTGGCAACCGTCCTGCCGTTTGGCCGTTGTAACACCTATAGCCGTACCCGGCATGATGAGTCGGTTTGTTATGATGGCTATAGGCGTGGCCCAGCATATACGGGTTAAAACATGTCAAATTTATAAATAAGGGGCAAGTTACTTCCTGATTTTACTCAATATTTTGTCTAACTGCCTTGCTCAGTTACTTATCAATAATGAATGTCAATAATGAAACCAAAGATCCATTCACTAACCTGCAGAGCCTGGTAAGAACAGCCCTGCTGCTAATAGCTGCAAACATCTGCGGAATGCAGAATTTATGGGCAAGGCCTGTCTGCTTGGGTTGTTCATAATAGCATAATGTGCCTGGAAAGAAAACAACAGATAAAATGGAAAGAAAAAAAAATTCTAGTGAACAGATAAGGCCATTAACATAAGAGTAGCAGCATTGTTAGGAATAAGTGATATGCAATTCATGCCTTGATTATTATGCCACTGAAGATTTTTTTTTTTTTCCACCACCAATCTAAGCCACTCAAGCATTAAATTAGAAGCACAGGAAATTTACCCAAGTATGTGTCCATTTCCCTGTGGTAAACACAATTAATAAGAAAATAGGGCTAAAACTAGTCTTCCTTTATTTAGTTTTTGAGGGGCCGTAGTTCCTGAACAGCCACACCCCAAGCCAAACATGCAAACTATTATAGGGTCACACAACTTAGAGCAGGTTGACCACATGTGGTGCGTATCCCTGCCAACCAGCATTTCTAGGAGGTTTGTTATGAAAAGAATGGATACACACTGTCAATGTGTCAAGACATAAAACATGCACCTTGATAGCTCCACTGCAACAAAAAAAGTGGATGTGATCCACTAGTCTCTTGTTCTCACTAACTTCTTGTGAATAATTATATCGTATGATGAGTGTGTTCATCTTTGTGTTATTTTTTTGCTTTTAAAAATCCTAATGAGAAATTTTCCTTTTCAATGGCTATTGGTATTCATTAATTTTTTGTACACTGTATTGTTATTTTTAGCTTTACCTTCAAATACCTCTGTCAGAAAATTATTATCAGGGAAAAATACTTTACACTTCTTTTCTCCCAAAGGACCTGCAAATAGTATTATTTTGAATAGATTATCACCCTTTTCAACTTCCTTACATGTCTCACAAATTGAATTTAGTAACAAGAGCTGGAAAACTACATTCTCCAATCTAGCAAGGTCTATCTAAGACAAGCTACCCAAACCATCTCACCAGGAGGTCCAGCATCCACGGTGACAGAGGCTCAAACCCTTCGAAGCGTCCGCGCAGATCCCGCAGTAATCGAATAAGTACTTTAATTGTGGAGTGGTGTGCATTCTCCTCAAACCAGCGGCTGAGGGGCAGAGAGAAAGAGAAAGGGTTAAAATCAGATGAAGAAAAATCAAATTGCACTTATGGCATGGGCCTGCTTTCCCATGCTTGACTAAATCTGAATCTGAAGTATGCAAGTTTTACAATCTTTAATCCCTCACTGATGGGTATTTGAAATGTCTCAGAGTCATAGGCTTCTCACTCATGCATATAGCCATACACTGCAGATCATGCGGTTTGCTATGATGGCTATATACGTGACCCGGCAGTAATGGGTTAATTTTTTTTTTTCTAATAAAACATCTGACTATCAGATTTCAAATAACCTTTCAGCAGGCACAACCATTCAACAAATTTCCAAGAAATAATTTCTCATCTACCTTAAATTAATTTGCTTACTTAACCCAATGGCGCCGGGTATAGCAAATTAAAAAAAACTCTACGCTCTGGCGAACGGCGGCAGCGCGCCGACTCCGAGCGCGTGATATCGGTCCATCAAGCCGAATCATTGCCTCAGGGCGTTTTGGCGCGGCGCCGCTGCGGACAGCCGCACGCCGCACATCGTGCGTATTGTTATGACGGCGATAGCCGTGACCCGTCGCCATTGGGTTAAAAAACATAAGTAATCATTCCTATGTCAACCATGAGAGCCTTTCTCACCTGTGTCTAATCGCTGCTAGGTGTGACTGGAGGATCTTCTGGTCGAGGTGCAGCTCAGGATCCAGTTTGCGCAGGTTCTGGTGGATGGTGGTCACTAGGACACGCACTGTGGCCTCACTGTTGCTGATCTCGAAGCCTCGGTCATCTGGGAGCATTGTGAGGACGAGCACTGCAGGTTTAGGTTAGTCTCACATTAGGGAGAGGTGTATGTGAATGTATAAAATCGTATGTTGATAGAGGAGGAGGAGAGGAGCGACAGAGGAGGTGTGCAAAGGAGGAGGAAGAAGAGGAAAACCAGGAGAAGTCTCAAGAGGAACCGAAACAACAGGTGGAGGAGAAAGAGCAGGAAGGGAGTGACAGACGTGTGCAAGGGGACATAGAAAAGACAGAGGAGGAAAAAAATAAAAAAGAGGAGGAAGAAGACTATCAGGAAATGGAAGGAGGAGGAAGAAAGAAAGAGGAACAAGAGAGAGAAAAAAGGAAAAAAATAGGGGGAGAGGAGAAGACAAGAGACTTACAAGAGGAAGAAGAAACAGCATGACTTACAAAAGCAACACCACCATTGTACCATAGAAGAAAAAAGGCTCCCCCAAAAGCAATCCACTTACCTTCCTGGGGCTCTTGCGTGCGCAGATCATCACACACCTTTTTCCCGAGAGCTTCCACGGCCTCCTTGGTGGGCAGCGTCTTGAGGATCACCACTATATCTGCCACATTGTGCCCCGTCATCATGGTGCCCTTCTTGTATGAGCCCACCTGTCGCACCTCTTCGATTTGCTGCAAAGACACAGTGGGACGATTCATCTTTTTTTTCCTTTACTGTGCTGGTTTGTAGGCAGCTCTTTTTTTCTTCTTCCTTTTTTTTCTCTCTCTCGCTTTCTCAACTATCCTGGTTTATATTTTGCCGTTCGTCTTTTCCTCCCAATGGCAATGGTTTACATCTGATGACTTATTTTTTCTTCCTATGTGTACTTAATTATACTACACACTTCCTTTCTTTACTTTATCTTTACTTTCTTTACTAAATTAGCCGCCGTAGCTGCACCACAACTCGCACTTCTGAACAGCCCAGCGATTTTAGATCTTGGCCTCTCACCTGGGAGTACATGGAAACTCTTCCATCCATAAACTAAGCAACGGGAGAGTGTTCTTGTTAAAGACAGCATGGGGGAGGGGGCCCTAAGTATCTAATATTATTAACGTATGTTATTTTTACTTGTTTATTGCTCCACTGTGGTACAGAGCTTATTCTGAAGAACATATCAGGAATTAGTAATTTTTCCCCTTGGATCATAGTATCAAAATATTTAACCCCTTGATGACGGCTGAAGAAAATTAAAAAATAACTCTAGCTTCTAGAGATCAATGGCAACGCGCCGATTTTGAGCGTGGGAGTTTGGTACATCAAGCTATAGCACCGGTTCGTAGCGCTTTGGCACGCCGCCACGGTGGAGAGCCACACGCCACAGATCAAGATGTTTGTTTTGACGCCTCACGGTGTGACCCGTCGGGAGGGGGTTAAAGAGGTTAGTCTCTTCTTAGTAGGAATAACTCATATATGGTAAGAAAGGATATCTAAAGGCAAGGTATGAACGTAAAATTGCAAACACAAAATAAAAACACTTCCCACTAACAAGCACTTAAAAAAAAAGGAAATTTAACAAAAAAACAACAAAAAATTGTGCAATGGAATCCAAACAAATTGTGGCAATATCATTCTTTCTTTCTAATATGGAAAAATAAAGAAAAATCTAACTGGCACATTCTCTCCTCAGCAAAACAGCTTCCTCTTCCTCTTGCCTGTGCGACACTAAAATCACTCTTTGTGGGCAGTGTCATGCCTTAATCTATCTTCTGACAAATATGCCTTAATCTATCTTCTGACAAATATTTAAGACTGATATAAAAAGGCATTTCCAATTACTATTTCAATAATATTAATAAAAAAAAATAACAGTA
>NC_061832.1:556941-564441 GCF_019202785.1 Penaeus chinensis
CCAAGACACGCCACACATACTCACACATCACACACATACACATACTCACACAGACAACACATACACACACAACACCATACACCACCACCATACACAACTCCACACAGATACACACACAACACACACATACAAATACACACACATATACACACACATACACACACACTATACACACACAACACACACATTACACACTCATATACACACACAGACACACAAAAGATATACACACACAACACACACACATAGTATACCCACACACACAAACCCAAAAACCCCCCAAACACACAATATACACACCACACAAACACACACACACACACCACAAACACACACACAAACACCACCCACAAAACACACACACAAACACACACACATACACTCACAAACACACAACATACACACACACAACAAAACATACCACCCAAACACACACATACACTCACACACAAAAACACACACATACACCACACACAAAAAAACCACACACAGACACACCCACACCAAAACACACACATACACACACAACATCACCACACACAAACACACACAGACACACACACAAACACACACATCCACACACACAAACACACACATACACTCACACACAAACACACACATACACACACACACAAACCAACCACACACCCACCCACCACAAACACCACACATACACACACACACACAAAACACACACATTCACCAACACACAAACCACACACATCCACACACACCAACACACAAGATCACACACACATACACTCACATACAAACCAAAAAACCACACTGTACACACTCACACACCTAACACACACGACAACACTCACAAAACACACTCAGACACAAAAAAAACACACACCTTACACACACACAAACCACACAAATACACACACACAAACACACACAACCACACACACACACATACACTCACCATACACCAACACACATCCACACTCAGACACACCACCACCATATCACACAGTACACACACAACATACCACACTACACACACTGTACAGACACACACAGACCACCAAAACATACATACACACACTTTCTCAACACACATACAGACACACTACACACACACACACACATACCACACACTACACACACAACTACACACACCATACACACACATAACACAACACAAACAGCACAAACAAACACGATAAACCACACAACCACACAACCTCACTAACAGAGACACACACACAAAACCCAAACACAGTGACACACACACAAACACACACACCGATGACACACACACAAACAAACACACAGAACACACCCACTAACACACACACATATACACGACACACAAAACACACACACATATACACACACACTCAAACACACACACTAGACACACACACACACAACCACACACACAGATTCAAATACACCACAAACACACGACACATATACCACACACACACAAACACACACCCAATACACACACCCCCACAAACACCACACACATATACACAATCACAAAACCCAATACACCCCTGACCAGCCCATCTCCAGCACCACACTACACACTCCAAGCAGATGACATAGCAACGATTCGACAACAGACTCCGTCCCACCCTGCACCACCACCCACTACATGTATATTGTGAAGATAATCAACTCATTCATACTTTTAATACAATAGACCAACATGAAACGCGGTCATATATTTTATAAAATATTTTATATAAATATTTAAAAATGTGTTTTTATTTTTAATCTTTTATAAATAATTATATATATATTTAATAAATTTTTATAAAGTGAATCAAAATATTTAAAATATAAAAGGTATAAATAACATGAAAATTTAATAAAAGTGTATTTAAATTTTATAAAATAAAGGTAAAAAATTTTATTTTAAATTATTATTTTAATATATTTTATAAAAAGATAAATAATTTATATATAATTTTATATATATTTATATAAATTTTATATTTTTAATATATGTGTATATAAAATTTATATATATATGTTGTATATATATATATTAATATATGGAAAAAATAATTTAAAAATATATATTGTATAAATATAATTTAAAAAATATGTAATATATAATTTTATTATAATATAGGTAAATATATATTTATAAAAAATATGTTATATATATAATTTATATATATATGTATAATATATATTTATATATATAAGTGATATATTATTTAATATATAATTTGTAAAATATTTAAAAACTTATATATTATTAAAATATTTATATATATTATTTGTATTATATATTTAATAAATATTTATATGTTATAATATATTTATATAAATATTTGAAATAATAAATTAATTTTTATATTTGATATTAAATATAAAAAATAAGTATATAATAGAATAGATTATATTTAAAAGTATATATATATAATAAATATAATGTTTATATTATTCATAAAATTATTAATATATGTATAATATATTTATATATATGTATATATGTATATATATATTAAATATATATATATTTATATATATATTTGATATATAATTTAAAAATTAAATTTTAAATAATAATATTTTAAAATAATAATATAATAATAATATAAATATTTTATATATATATATTTATATATATATATATGTATATATATAATTTATATAAAAATTTATAAATAATTTATATAATATATTAAATATTAATATTAAAATAATATAAAATATATTTATATTATATATATATATTTAAATTAAATATAAATTATATTAAAATATTTATAAATATAGTATAAATTATATAATATGTATATATATACATTTTATAAATATGATAAAACATTTATATATAAATGTTATATATAATTTTTATATATAAATTATAAATAAATTAATATATAATGGGATATAATATTAAAATATATGTTTAAATATATGTAAAAATATTTATATATAATTAGTATAATATATAGTTAAATAAATATAATATATATATTAAATTAAATATATGTTATATAAATTTATTTATATATAAGTATAAAATATTTTATTTATATAATATAAAATATAATTCATTTTAAAATATACTGTATAAATATAATTTTATAAATAATTTATATATATATTATATATATTAAATTATATATTTATATAAATATTTATATATAATAACATATATTTAAATATATAAATTTATATTATAAATTTTAAAAAATAAAATATTTATATATATATGTTTTATATAATGTATATATAAAAGATATTATATAAGTAAAATATATGTATATATAATGTATATATATATGTAATAAATATCATATATATTTTTTAAAAAAAATGTAAATAAATAAGTAAATAAAATATTTTAAAATGTAAATATATATAAATATATAAAAAAAATTAAAAAAAAGTATATAAATAATGTATAAATAAATGTATTTATAAATAAAAAATTATAAATAAATTGTAAATATTTTATTAATATATATGTATAAAATTTTATATATAAAGTTCATAAATTTTGTATATATAATGTAAATTATATGTATAAATTTATATGTATATAAATATGTATATACAAAATTAAAAAATGTATATATAAAATGTATAAAAATTTTATGTAAATAAAAATAATTATAATATTTTATAATATGTATATATAATTTTTAAAATTTTATTTTGTTATATAAATTTTAAAATATTTATTTTAAATATTTTTAAATATATTATATATAATTTATATAATTTTATATATATTTTTTTTTATATATGTAAAAAATTTTTTTATATATATGTATATTTTAATATATAAAACCAAAAATCATAAAACCCACATACATATATGAAACCACATACACAAATATATACATATATAGAGAGAGCAATATACTTATGTAAAAGTCAAAATTTAAATATTTGCACATGTGTTTTCCATGCTGTATATGTGTAAAAATTTAATAATCAAATTAAATAATGCAAATGAAATATATATATTTGGAAAAAAAAAAAACCCACAAGGGTAAAACTAGATTTATGGAAAGTGAGTCTCACTTTCAATAAATCTAGTTTTACATTACCGTGTTGATACTTTGGTAGAAAAACCCAATGTAAAACTAGATTTATTGAAAGTGAGACTCACTTTCCATAAATCTAGTTTTACATTACCGTGTTGATATTATGGTAGAAAAAAGAGTGTTTTCACCAAGTGAGTATATATATGTATTTGTATATGTATATATATATGCATACAGATATGTATATGTATATATATATATATATATATACACATATTTATACGTATGCATATATCTATATATATTTATATATATCCATGTTAAAGAAGAAAAGTCTTTAACCAATGCATCCTCCCAGTTATGACCTATGGATCAGAAACATGGACTACAACCAAATTACTGGAGAGGAAACTAATAAGTGCCCAGGGAGGGATGGAGAGGTTGATGCTGGGGAACAGACAAAAGTAGAAGATATAATCGGGAGCATCAAAAAAAAAAAAAGCCAATGGGCAGGTCATATATGTCGGAGACAGGACAGCAGATGGAGAAAGAAAGTAACAGACTGGATTATAGATAACATAAAGAGGCCAAGGGCCAGACCTATGACAAGATGGCGCGACGAAATACCGAAATTTGGGGGCCAAGACTGGAAGCAAAAGACGCAAGACAGACAAAGATGGAAAAGACTGCAGTGGATTGACCCAGGCTGATGATGATGATATATATTCTTATATATGTATGTGTATATATGTACAAAAATGTGTATATATTTATGTGAATATGTATATACATGTATATGTATACATACAGACATGTAAACATATATACATATGTATATGTATTCATGGATATATATGTGTATATATATGTATATATATTTGTATATGTATATGTATACATATACATTTCATACAGATGTGTGTGTATCTGTATATATATATATGCATATATACTTATTTATGTATATATGCATTCATATACATATGCAAATACATATACTAATACATATGAATATATGTAGATACATATATATGTATATGTATACATACATCTATATGTGTGTATATATGTATATATATACATATATGTATGGTAGGAAACCCACAATGTAAAACTAGATTTATTGAAAGTGAGACTACAGTTTCGAAATCCACCTGGATTCCATCCTCATGTCTGAAGAGGAAAGGGCGAGGAAGGGGTATTAAAGAGAGAGAGTAGGGGCAACGAGGTAGGTGACAGGTGAGGACAGACGAACATAACTGGGCAGGTAAGGGACAGACGAACATAACTGGGCAGGTGAGGGACAGACGGACATAACTGGGCAGGTGAGGGACAGACGAACATAACTGGGCAGGTAAGGGACAGACGAACATAACTGGGCAGGTGAGGGACAGACGAACATAACTGGGCAGGTGAGGGACAGACGAACATAACTGGGCAGGTAAGGGACAGACGAACATAACTGGGCAGGTGAGGGACAGACGAACATAACTGGGCAGGTGAGGGACAGACGAACATAACTGGGCAGGTAAGGGACAGACGAACATAACTGGGCAGGTGAGGGACAGACGAACATAACTGGGCAGGTAAGGGACAGACGAACATAACTGGGCAGGTGAGGGACAGACGAACATAACTGGGCAGGTGAGGGACAGATGAACATAACTGGGCAGGTGAGGGACAGATGAACATAACTGGGCAGGTGAGGGACAGACGAACATAACTGGGCAGGTGAGGGACAGACGAACATAACTGGGCAGGTGAGGGACAGACGAACATAACTGGGCAGGTGAGGGGCAGACGAACATAACTGGGCAGGTGAGGGACAGACGAACATAACTGGGCAGGTGAGGGACAGACGAACATAACTGGGCAGGTGAGGGACAGACGAACATAACTGGGCAGGTGAGGGACAGACGAACAGAAGCGCCGCGCCCTCAGACATGTGGAATCCTCCTTGATAAAGCTGCTGCCTAATTTCACCCTGAATAGCGGCTTTTCTCCTGCCGACAGTAGAAAAGCCGCTTCCCAAATCCTCTGCCTTTTCTCGTATGCCGGCCACCCTGCTCATAGTCCACCCGATCCTCCGACCTGATCTGACCTCCCTTCGTTTCCGTCCGCCTGTCCTCACTTGCCCCGTGCTACCGCGTTGCCCCTGCTCTCTCCCTTTCCTCTTCAGACCTGAGGTGGATTCCGAAACTGTAGTTTCACTTTCAATAAATCTAGTTTTACATTGTGGGTTTTTCTACCATAGTATCAACACGGTAGAGTGTTTTACCATTCTCATATATGTATATGTATATGTGTCTGTGTTTGTATATATATATATATATATATAGCTTTGTGTTAGGTAATCATTGTTGGTGGTTCTCAACCCACCATCATATTCACGATAAAGTCACCCACTACTATATATGCATGCACACAGATCGCCCACATACGAGTGTGTGTGTGCATTCATGCTCACACACATCGCGCATATGTTGGGTCAAACCTAGATACGGTAGTTGGTGAGGCTATCACAGATATAATGGTGGGTATGAGAACCACCAACAAAGATATATATATATATGTATGTATGTATATATATATACATTTATACATATATATAATCCTACACTCACTCATTTATGTATATGTATATATATTTACATATATATATAATCCTACACTCACTCATTTATGTATATGTATATATATTTACATACATTAAATATAAATACATATATGTACATTTATATATGTATATGCATGTGTATGTATATATATTTTTATGTATATATTATATATTTGTATATGTATATATTATATATATGTATATGTATATATTATATATATGTATATGTATATATTATATATATGTATATGTATATATTATATATATGTATATGTATATATTATATATATGTATATGTATATATTATATATATATACGTATATATTATATATATGTATATGTATATATTATATATATGTATATGTATATATTATATATATGTATATGTATATATTATATATGTATATATATATATATTAAATATGTATATGTATATATTATATATGTATATATTATATATGTATATGTATATATTAAATATGTATATGTATATATTATATATGTATATGCATATGTATGCGCGCGCGCACACACACGCACGCACATGCACATCTGTACTCCCACACAATGTGAATTTTATTAGACACTATGACTCATTCTATAAGGGACCACGTGTACTGAGTTACGATTTATTTTTGCCAGATGTGGTAGGACATTGCCAGTGCAGTTGAAAGACTGTCAGTAATTTTGACCGTAAATAAATTAGATGGTTGTTAATTTTGACCGTCTATAGAATTTGTAATTTGAATTTGTAAAAAATAAGATTAAATTTGATGTTAATTTGCAATAAATTTGGGATCGCATTGTCTTTGTGTTTCGTGCGTCTGGCAGTACTTGTGGCGTAACAAGAAGTAAATACCTTTGGATGCTGTTATTAATTTCTTCTCCTGATAAGTCGTGCAATAAGCCATA
>NC_061832.1:571941-582082 GCF_019202785.1 Penaeus chinensis
CCTCGTCTCCTCATCCTTCTTCTTCTCTCCCCTCTTCCTCCTTCTCTCCCCTCTTCCTCCTCTCCCCTCTTCCTCCTCTCCCCTCTTCCTCCTCTCCCCTCTTCCTCCTCTCCCCTCTTCCTCCTCTCCCCTCTCCTCCTCTCCCCTCCTCCTCCTCTCCCCTCTTCCTCCTCTCCCTCCTCCTCCTCTCCCCTCTTCCTCTTCCTCCTCCTCCTCCTCTCCCTCCTCTCTCTTCCTCCTATTTCTCCTATCCCCTCTTCCTCTTCCCTTCTCCTCGTATTCCACCCTTCCCCCCTCCTTCCCCAAGTTTACGTCTATCGAAGGTCGTGTTGGTATCGACAGCTCATTTGAGGAAGGACGAGGTAGCGTTTGCGGTATTGGGATATTTTGTCGGTATTTGAGCGGTCTCGGAGGAGTGCCTTTTGGGTGGTATTGATTGCGGGCGGGTCGATTACCTGGTATTTGGGGCGTCGATGGTATTCCGTTGCCTTTTTCGGGGTACCGGTTAGGCCTGCGTGCGTTGCAGGAAATCTGCCCCCTTTGAAGTCGGGTTTTTTTTTGTTGTTCTTTTTTGCTCTCGTTATCTCCTTTCTTCTCCCTTCCTCGTGTTGTTGTTCTTCGCTTTCTGTCGTTCTCTCTCTCTTTTTTTTTTTTTTTTGTCTGTCCCTTGCTTGTGTGTTTCGTCCGTGCCTTTTTCTTTTGTGTTTTAGGTGTATTTTCCCTATCTATTCCCTTTCCGTTCTGTCTTTTCTTTCTTTTTGCTTTCCCTTCTTTCTGTCTTTCTATTTTTTTCTTTCTTTCCCACTGCCCCTCCCTCTCCATAGCTACTTCTTTTACTCCCCCCCTTTTTCCATCCCCTTCCTTCCCGTTTCCTCCTCCCTTCTCACTTTATATTTCGCTCCTTCCTTCCCTCCGACCTTCCTCCTTCTCTCCCTCCCTCCCCCCATCCCTCCTCCCCTCTTTCTTTCCTTCCCCCCAGCCTTCCTTCCCTCTTTCTTTCCTCCCCTCCCATCCCTCTTCCCCTCTGTCTTCCCCCCCCCCCCGCCGCCTTCCTTCCGTCCCTGTATATATATATATATATATATATATATATATATATATATATATATATATATAATTACTTAGTCCATTCATCCGGGCACTTATGAAACCCTTCTGTGATTCGACGGATCACACGCCACAGATTTATTGGGTCGACAAGGGTCTTTCGGCCAGAGGAAAATGCATCGGATTTCGTCCTTATTGACGTGACAATCGACCACCTATAATGTGCCAAGACGAGGGCTAGCCATGCTAAATACAGGCAGCGTCCGTCCGGATATTGGCCCGAGAATCCTATAACGTATCCCATATTAAAGGGCTTCGGGGCGTCCGTCACGCGAAAGAACTTCTGCCGTCGACTGTGCAATTCACTCCGAACTTTACACGTTAACGGTACAGTACGCTCCTTAGTATAAGGGGTCATTCGGAATGCGAACCGCGGGGTGGCAGGTTAATGGGTCGCCATGATTCGTTTAACGGGAATTATAGTAGAGAAGAATAAAAAATTAAATAGGAGGGAGGTAAATCGTGGTGTATGGAGTAAAGTAGAAATAATCGTATACTATTAGTTTTTTTTTTTTATATTGTCCTTGACAGGAGTACAAATCGCTATTGACTTCCGGGGTAAAAGACGCTCAGCAGAGCCGTCGAGGGGAAATAGATGAATCCGCTGCATGAAAAAAAAAAAGAAATAAAGGAAGAAAGGAGGTAAAAAGTGGCATAGCATCAGCATTGGCATCATCTTATTAGACGTCAAAGTGCGTGGGAATTAGAGGCCTTTGATCTAATGACAGACGCAGCTGTGGTGGGCCCGGGCGATGGATTGCTGTGTGGTGGTGGTTGTGGGGGGTGGGGGTGTCACGGGGGAGGGGGGAGGGGGGGAGGAGGGGGATGGTGGGGGTGGCTCGGGTTGGTGTGTGCGTGTGGTATCGGTAGCGGTAGCGGTGGCGACAGGATGGTACTAATGATAAGGGTCTTTTGAGGGTGTGTGCGTGTGTAGGGAAGGGATTAACGATGCTGGTGGTATGTGCGAAGATAAATAATAAAGAGAAGGAATGAGAAGCGAGGCGAAAAAGGAGGAAAGAAGTTGGTCTGTTTTCGTCGTTGATTTTGCGGTATTTTTTGTTTTCTATCTCTTGTTGATTTTACATATTTTTAAAAAAAATAATTTTATTTGTTATGTTTTTTATCTTTTGCAGATTTTTTGTTATCTTTGTTATCTTTTTTTTGGGTTTGAATTTGTTTTCTTTGGTTATTTTGTAATTTTTTTGTTATTTGTATTATTGCTTTTGTTATTTTTGGACATTGGTTTTGTTTGTTTTGGTTATGGCTTGTTATTTTGGTTGTTTAAGTGCATGTTAAGTGCCATGTTTAGGGGATTGTGTTCATTCCTTTCTCTTTATCATCCTGTGGAATTATCGGCCGCGAAAGCGCTTTCATTTTATTTTCCTCTTCTGTTTTTAATTACGCGATATCAGTTTAAAAATCCGAGCTTTCCACTAAGAGAAAAATTATCCCGCAGGACGCACCATTAGGGAAAGAGGATTGAATGAGACCCTTGCCAAATGCAGCATCCGGTTGTTTTAAAAACGGTTGTTGTTGTTGTTGTTGTTGTTGTTGTTGTTGTTGTTGTTGTTGTTGTTATCAGCTCTTTTCTCTTTCCTCCGAAACCGTGGCTGTGGCTTCGTTTGGTGTTGTCGCTGAACAGCATTCGGACATCGCTGTTGTATTTATTATTGTATTCTATCATTATTGTATTCTATTATTATTGTCTTCTGTATTTTCGTTGTTCATCGCAAATCAAACGATTGTGAATGACAGCTGTGTTCACATCACACCAATAGCAAGTAGAATAGATATAATAACATCAAGATAAGCGAATCGGTGGACAGGATGGAGGAAAATACGAAAGTAGGTTAGGAAGATTGGTAGATTGGACTGTTGGGGGGGGAGGAGGGAGTAGGGGGAGAGGGGGAGGGGGGGGGAGGAGGTATTTATTGGGCCGTTAGTAGGCTGAGGTAGATAGGCCTAATTTCTTTTTTTTCTTTTTTCTTTTTTTTTTCTCCCGGGGTGTCTCCAAAGTGCCACCGTCTTGTCCTTCATTATGAATTGATGAGAGGGAGAGAGAGGGAGAGAGAGGAAGAGAGGGAGAGAGGGAGAGGAACTGGAGGAAGAAAAAGGGGGAAACAGGGAGGGAAAGGGAGAAAAAGGGACATAGGAGGAGAGGGAGAGAAAGGGAGATAGGGGGAGAGGGAGCGAAAGTGAGGGAGAGAGAGAGATAGAGAAAGAAGGAAAGGAGAGAAAGGGAGCGAAAAAGGGAGAGGAGAGAGAGTAAATAAAGTTTAGGGGGCGAGAGAGACCTGTTGGGGGGGGGGGGGAGGCAAATACCCTCGTGTAATTTGGAAAGGCATAACGCCATAAATAGACACGCGAGCCCAGTGCATGACTGCAGCTGCATTTCCCCTGATGGCGCTGGTGCGATTCCTCACGCGCGCTCGCTGTGGCTTGCTTTTTATTTTTTGTCATAGTCATCGTCATCATCATCATTGTCGTCATCCTCATCATCATCATCATCATCATCATCATCATCTTCGTCATCATCATCATCATCATCTTCGTCATCATCATCATCTTCGTCATCATCATCATCATCATCATCATCATCATCATCATCATCATCATCATCATCATCATCATCATCATCTTCGTCATCATCATCATCTTCATCATCATCATCATCGTCGTCACCATCTTTATCATCGTTATAGTTTCGTGATCGTCACTACTATCATTACTATGCACTGATAATGTATAGGGAATAACTCTGTGTCCGAATGTGTGTGTGTGTGTGGGAATAACTTTCCTCTCTGTGTCCGAATGTTTGTGTGTGTGTGTGTGTGTGTGTGTGTGTGTGTGTGTGTGTGTGTGTGTGTGTGTGTGTGTGTGTGTGTGTGTGTGTGTGTGTGTCTGTATGTGTGTCTGTATGTGTGTCTGTATGTGTGTCTGTATGTGTGTCTGTCTGTCTGTCTCACCACATGTTAGACGGACGGAAGGACTGGTTTTCCAACAGAGCTCGAGTGTTGTCAGGCTCGGTGACAGAATGAACTCGGTTGCTAAGCTCGGTCGCTGAGTGTGTCTTTTCGGCGGCCCCGGGAGCTGGCTGGCTTAGCTGTCAGGGCGAGGAACTGCCTCACGCACACAGGCCGGGCAGGAAAAAACAACGGGGGGGGGGGGGGGAGAAGGGGATGGGGGAAGCGGGAGGAGGGGGAGGGGAGGGAGAAGGGGATGGGGGAAGGGGAGGGAGAAGGGGAGGGAGAAGGGGATGGGGGAAGCGGGAGGTGGGGGAGGGGAGGGAGAAGGGGTGGGGAGGGGAGGAGAAGAGGAGGGGGAGAGGGGGGAAAGATCGTCATTGCAAACACGTTATGAAGAACATTCCTTCTCGACTGACACAGAAGACACACACACACAAAAAAAACGAAAAGAAAACCTTGGTTACAGTTATTCGTCTCTGCGAATACGTTCATTCTTTCACCCCCTGCTCTCCTCTTGGGTTTATTTACCTCATCGCATATTTCTTTCTCCTCCTCCTCCTCCTCCTCCTCCTCCTCCTGCTTATGCCTTCCATTAAGTTCGTTTACCGGCTCTCGGCAGGACTTAAAGGACTCGAATTCACTCGGAGATTGGATGAAAGACTTAGGCAAAACACGGCTAATGGAGTTCGTCAAGGTAGGGGGACAAACACCTCAAGTTGGCGGTGCTTGGGGGAAGGAGCAGGGGGGGGGGGAGGAGTGGGAGAGGGGGGAGAGGGGGATAGTGGAGGTGTTGGAGGTCGAGGAAGAGGTGGGGGAGGGGAGGGGGAGGTGGAGGAGGAGGTGGAGGAGGAGGTGGAGGAGGAGGTGGAGGAGGAGGTGGAGGAGGAGGTGGAGGAGGAGGTGGAGGAGGAGGTGGAGGAGGAGGTGGAGGAGGAGGTGGAGGAGGAGGTGGTGGAGGAGGAGGAGGTGGAGGAGGAGGTGGAGGAGGAGGTGGAGGAGGAGGTGGAGGAGGAGGTGGAGGAGGAGGTGGAGGAGGAGGTGGAGGAGGAGGTGGAGGAGGAGGAGGAGAAGAAGGAGAAGGAGAAGGAGAAGGAGAAGGAGAAGGAGAAGGAGAAGGAGAAGAAGGAGAAGAAGGAGAAGGAGAAGGAGAAGGAGAAGGAGAAGGAGAAGGAGAAGGAGAAGGAGAAGGAGAAGGAGAAGGAGAAGGAGAAGGAGAAGGAGAAGGAGAAGAAGAAGAAGAAGAAGAAGAAGAAGAAGAAGAAGAAGAAGAAGAAGAAGAAGAAGAAGAAGAAGAAGAAGAAGAAGAAGAAGAAGAAGAAGAAGAAGAAGAAGAAGAGAGGGAAGGAAGTGAAGGAAGTGAAGGTGGGTGAAGAGTAGGAGGAGTAAGTGGGAGGTGGAGAAGAAAAAACCCAGCTGGAGGAGGAGACAGAAGTAAAGTTAAAGAGAGAAAAAGGATTAGAAAAACCGTAATGACAAGGAAAATGAGGAAGCGACGGAGCAGCAATAGTTGAAACGTTAAGAACTGATGAAGAAGAATAAAGAAGAGTGAGAGGACAGTGATGACGTAGGAAGAAGAGAAAAAAAAAGCGATAAAAAAACAGAGGAAAGAAGGTAGAAAGTGGGCGTTAACGAAGTCTATTAAAAGGGAAATAACATGCGCGGCGCTTTCGTGCTTGGCGAGGCAAAGGGGGGGGGGGGGCTTTTGTTATTATTATTATTGTTGTTATTATTATTGTTATTATTATTGTTGTTATTATTATTATTATTATTATTATTATTATTATTATTATTATTATTATTATTATTATTATTATTATTATTATTTTCATCATCATCATCATCATTATCGTGATTACTGAAAGTATTATTATTATGAATATTAATGTTGTTATTATTATTGTTAATGTTGTTATTATTATTATTATTATTATTATTATTATTATTATTATTATTATTATTATTAATATTATTATTTTCATCATCATCATTATCATTATTACTGAAAGTATTATTATTATGAATATTAATGTTGTTATTATTATTGTTAATGTTGTTATTATTATTATTATTATTATTATTATTATTATTATTATTATTAATATTATTATTTTCATCATCATCATTATCATTATTACTGAAAGTATTATTATTATGAATATTAATGTTGTTATTATTATTGTTAATGTTGTTATTATTATTATTATTATTATTATTATTATTATTATTATTATTATTATTAATAGTATTATTTTCATCATCATCATTATCATTATTACTGAAAGTATTATTATTATGAATATTAATGTTGTTATTATTATTGTTAATGTTGTTATTATTATTATTATTATTATTATTATTATTATTATTATTATTATTATTATTATTAATATTATTATTTTCATCATCATCATTATCATTATTACTGAAAGTATTATTATTATGAATATTAATGTTGTTATTTTTATCAGCTTCATTATTATTCATAATAATAGTAGCAGTAATCGTGGTGATTAATGGCGTTCGTGTTGATTAAGGGCCAGAATAAAGAATTGCTCGGAAGGGGACATTCCAGTAATACAACACATGATCACCATATTGCGACGATTAATGTAATTTGTTGTTATTACACTTAGGCCTAAGTGAGGGCGTGGTCTTAATGATGCGGGTAGAAGGATGATAGGTCTAGAAAATAGTCGGTGATAATGACGTCGGCGGTAATTGTGATATTAATGTCAACGACGACGGCAATAAAATCGGTAATTATTAAGATATTGAAGCTTAAATTACCATAGCTGTTGGCGTAGCTGATGTTGATCAATAGAGAAAATAAAGCAAACAAATAGGGCAGCAATAACATCGATGGAGGTGACAGTAATGACATTAATAACAACAATAACACTGGTAATAAATACACAAATACAAATACAGGGTGGGTGTAAAGGATAATGACAGTAAAGACATGGATAACAAAAGTAATGATAACAATAATGGTTAGAATAGGTTTATTCTCTTTGTTGTATATTCCAGCACGTATGATTTTAAAACAAGAACAATGATGATAGTAAGAAGAGTAAAAGTAATGAGAACAACAATGAAAGTAATTTATAGAAATAAGACGGCAGTTCTTAACAATGACAGTGATATTTATAACGACAAAGACAATAATATTTTATAACTGTAAATAATGTCAGTATTAAGAAAAGGGTGAATCACAATAATGTTGATAATAACTAATAACAAAATCAACAACAATCATGAAGGTAACAAACATACCAACAACAACAGTAACAATAACAATTACAACAATGACAGTGACGGTGATACCAGCAACACAAACAATAATAAAGACAGCAACAACCATACCAACAACAGCAATAACAAAAACATCAGTGATGATTCGACAGACAGACAGACCGCATTAACTATTTACCACATCGAGGGTCAGGTGGAGGGAGCAGGCGGAACAGAGCGTCCGAGAAACGGGGGTAATTGGCCCTTCGCAATAGACAGGAAAGGGTTGCTTTTGTCTCCGGGGCTCCGTTTCACGCCTTTTGTCTGCGGGGAAGGAGGATAGAATAGAATTGAAGAAATAAAAGGGAAATGAAGAATAGAAAAAAGAATAAGGAAGAGAAATGAAAAAAAAAAAAAAAATGTGGCTTCGCGTCTGGGTACTCATTGGCGAGTGGGCGGTGGGCGGTGGGCGTGGGGCGGTGGGCGGTGGGTGAGCGGGAGGGGCGTGAATAATTGAGGTTCGGTAAGGTCAGTTAATTCATTTGGGTTAAGTGATTTTGAGGATTGTGTGTGGTTAGGGTGCGATGGGAGGGGAGGTGTGCGTGCGGTGCGTGCGTGTGTGCGTGTATGCATGTATGCATGTATGCGTTCGTGTCTATCTATCTATCTGTCTATCTATCTGTCTAACTATCTATATATCAGTTTATCCATCTCTACGCATATATGTATGTACATGTTTGAATACCTCTCTTTTATGTATGTCTGTTTGCCTACCTACATGTCGACTCGCCTTTTTGTTAGCCTGCCTGTGCATGCGAAGGAAAAGTTATGTTGAAGTATCGTGTAGTCTTACTGAAAATGCACTAATATCTTTCATTTTTAGAGTGGCATAAAAAGGGGAATGTGTTACATTTGGACCAGAAGTTTGATATTAAGCGGGTGTTCGAATTCTGTTGATAGGTCTATACACGCGACCCGCATGCAGATCATTATGGAGATTTTGTTTTCTGTGGTGGAGTAGGTGAAGATTTGTGGTTGTATTAATGCTTTTATTGAGGAACTAAAGTGTGTCTTTTTTTATGTTTTTTTATGTTTTTTTCCTGCAACCTTTTATTCGTGGTGATGGTTTGTTGTGGGATTTATCTGGGATATTGTGGAAGGGAATCCGTGTGGAATTATGATATTGATGAGAATGTGTGTTGGAGATATTAAGACAAGAAAACTAATGAGTTTATAGTTCCTAAAACCGCGTAATGGTTAATGATGGATAATATAACCGTCTTGTCACACATTTCTAACTTACTCTCGCATGTACGAACGCGTCCTTGCACGCACACGGAAAGCACACACAATCGTGGTGTGACATATTGTAGCACATTCCATTCCATTCTCCTCCTCCTTCTTTCCCTCCTCCTCTTCCTTCTCCTCCTTCCCCCCCCTCCTCATCCTCCTCCTCCTCCGCCTCCTCCTCCTCCTCCTCCTCCTCCTCCTCCTCCTCCTCCTCCTCCTCCTCCTCCTCCTCCTCCTCCTCCTCCTCCTCCTCCTCCTCCTCCTCCCTCCTCCTCCTCCTCCTCCTCCTCCTCCTCCTCCTCCTCCTCCTCCTCCTCCTCCTCCTCCTCCCCCTCTTTCTCCTCCTCCTCCTCCTCCTTTCCCTCCTTCCTCCTATTCCTCCTCCTTTCCCTCCTTCTCTCCTCTTCCTCCTCCTCCTCCTCCTCCTCCTTCTATCTCTCCTCCTCCTTCTATCTCTCCTTCCCTCCTATTCCTCCTCCTTTCCCTCCTATTCCTCCTCCTTTCCCTCCTATTCCTCCTCCTTTCCCTCCTATTCCTCCTCCTTTCCCTCCTTCTCTCCTCCTCCTCCTCCTTCTCTCTTCCTCCTCCTTCTCTCCTCCTCCTTCTCCTTCTTTCTCTCCTCGTAGCGAGATGTCGGCAGATGAATCACCGGTCTGTGTTGAGCTCCGCCGAGGCGACGTGCGCAGACTCGCCCATGAAGGATTGAAGCTGGGGAGGAGGAGGGGGGGGGGGGAGGGGAGGGGAGGGGGAGGGGAGGGGAGGGGAGGGGAGGGGAGGGGAGGGGAGGGGAGGGGAGGGGAGGGGAGGGGAGGGGAGGGGAGGGGGAGGGGAGGGGGAGGGGGAGGGGAGGGGAGGGGGAGGGGAGGGGAGGGGGAGGTGCAAACAGATGCTGGGCAGAGGTATTTATAGCCTGTATTAAAAGACATAAGTATATTGTCATTTGTTTGGGGTTTTTATAAGAAACATGATTGGAATTTATATACAAAAAAAAAGAAAAAAAAAACTTATAGAAGTGCAGTAGCGGTCATTTTCTTTAAAGTGATAATGTTGACGGTGACTTTTAGGACTTAAATTGACGTAGTTTGTATTGCCAACGACCAAGAAGAAGATTTATTGAAGAATCCATCGTCCCTGCCGCCATTCTGGATCTTAGGTTTTTTTCCCCTTTCTTTTCTCTGAATTCCATTGAAGCTTCTCTCCCTCTCTCTCCCATTTTCCCTTTTTCTTTCTCTGCCTTCTTCTTTTTTGTGTCCGTTCTTTCTTTCCCGTTTTTCTCTCTCTCTTTTTCCGCTCCGTCTTCTTTTCTGTCTTTGCTCGTCCTGCCTTTTATTTCTCTTCTTTTTCACCTTTCTCGTGTTTCCCGCTTCGGGAGTTTCCCTCTTTTTCACGCTGTGCTTTTCTTCTCTGTCGTCTCTCCGTTCTCTTCCTCATTTCCCTTCACTTTTGCCTCCCCCCTTCCTTCTCTCTGCTCCCTTGGCTCTTCTTCCCACTCCCCTCTTCCTTCTCTTTAACCCCCTCTTCTAATTTCCTTTTTCCCATTCGCCTCT
>NC_061832.1:582182-587182 GCF_019202785.1 Penaeus chinensis
TTATTATTATTCCTTATTTTAGTTTATATCTCTTTCGTTTTTCTATTTAAAAACGTGTTCGTCCTGATTTTTTTTTTTTTTTTTTTTTTGAATTTTTCTTTTTTTAACGGCTGTTGTTGTTGTTCCTATTACTTGTGCTTCTTCTTCCCTACTTCTACTTCTACTGTTCCTGCTTTTCTACTTCATCTTCTGTTTCTACTTCTACTTCCATTACTCAACTACTAATAATCCTGTTCCTCCTCCTGTTCCTCTACGTCCTCCTCCTCCTCCTCCCCTTCCTTCTCTTCCTCTACCTCTTCCTCCTCCTATTCTTCTACCTCTTCCTCCTCTTGTTTCTCTACCTCTTCCTCCTCCTCTTCATCCTCCTCTTCCTTCTCTTCCTCCTTCTCTTCCTCCTCCTCTTCCTTCTCTTCCTCTACCTCGTCCTCCGCCTCTTCCTTCCCTTCCTCTATCTCTATCTCCTGTTCCTTCCTTCTTTTCCTCTACCTCCTCGTCTACCTCTTCCTCCTCCTCTTCCTTCTCTTCCTCTACATCTTCCTCCTCCTCTTCCTTTTCTTCCTCTATCTCTATCTCCTGCTCCTTCCTTCTCTTCCTCTACCTACTCGTCTACCTCTTCCTGCTCTTCTTCCACCTCCTCCTCCCCTCCTCTCTCCCCGCTCCTCCTTTCCTCCCTATCCTTCCTCCCTCACCCTTTTCCCCCCTTCCTCCTTCCTTCTCTTCCTCCCCCCCCTCCTCTTTCCTCCCCCTCCTCCTCCTCCTCTCCTCCTCCCCCCTCCTCCCCTCCTCCTCCTCTCTCCTCCTCCTCCTCCTCCCCCCCCTTATCATCATTATTTACTACTGCTGCTGCTCCTACGACTATTACGACTACTATTACAACCTGCTATTACTCTAACTAGTACATGTGCTCTCATTATGTCGTCTCTCAACCGTTTATTCAAGAAATCGTATGTTTTTAGTCCTTTATCACGTTGGTAGATCTATCGAATTTCTTCTCTTGTCTGTCTCCTTTCTTCGCCTATTTATTCATGCATTGTGAATTCCCTTTTTTTTTATTATTCATTACTATTGCACGCATTGCATCTTGATCGCCAAAGCGGATTGCATCGTGAAGGACCCGCACGTGGCGCTCCGTCGGCCGCCCCGCGGAGCCGCCCTTGCCCCGGCCTCTCCTCCTCCTCCTCATTCTTCTTCTTCTTCTTCTTTTTCTCCCTCTTCTTTTTCTTCCTCTTCTTTTTCTTCCTCTTCTTCTTCTTCTTCTTCTTCCTCTTCTTCTTATTTCTCTTCCTCTTCTTCTTATTTTTCCTCCTCTTCCTCTTCCTCTTCTTCTCCTTCTTTTTCTTCTTCTTCCTCTTCTTCTTCTTCTTCTTCTTCTTCTTTCTCTTCTTTCTCCTCCTCTTTCTCTTCTACAATTTTCGTGCGTCGTTTTTCTCATTCTCTTCCATGCTCTCATCAGCCCTCTTCCTCTTACTCATGTTCTTCCTCCTCTTTTTCCTTCTATTCTCCCATCTTTTTCCCTTTCTTCTTCCTTTTCATGCTCCCTCTTTTCTCTTTTTTCTCTCATCATCCTCCCTCCCTCCTTCCCTCCCCTTCATTTCTTCCACTCCTCTCTTCCCATCCTTCTTCCCTCCCTTCCTCTTCCCTTGGCTCCCTCCATCCTTCCTCCCTTCCCTCTTCCCTCTCTTCCTTCCTTCCTCTCCCCTTCCTCCCTTTCCTCTACCCTCCTTTCCTTCCTTCCTCTCCCCTTCCTCCCCTCCCTCTTCCCCCCCTCCCTCCCTCCCTCCCTCTCCCCTTCCCCCCCTCCCTCCCTCCCTCCCTCCGCATGACCCAAGGCCCTATCGCCCTCCACCCTCGGCGCGAGTGCCTGTCTCCGCCGAGTGCATCCCGAGGGCCGCCGAATGTCACGTGATCAATGTGTTGTTATTAATGTGGTTGCAGGACACGTGTCGCCGGCTGTGGGTTTTTTATGTATTTGTGTATGTTTTTGAGGGGGGGGGGGTAGAAATAACGACTTTGTTTGTTCCTGTTTTTTTTTTGTGTGTGTGTGTGGGGTATGTATATATATATATATATATATATATATATATATATATATATATATATATATATATTTATATATAAATACACATACATATATATATGTATGTATGTATATTTTTTATATTTATTTATTTGTTAATTTATTATTTTTTGTGTCTTTGTGCACGAAGATGTATGTTGGCAATAATTGTGAGTATAAGTAGACCAAAGACCAAGAAACATTTTGAAGGAGAATTTGTCATGATTACTCCCTTTTAGGCCGCTTGTGTGTTGTCTTTGCTTTTCCCTGTTCGTTTGTTTCTTATTGTTGTTGATGTCATTGATAGTATTATTGCTGTTGATACTGTAGTTTTTCTATGTTGTTGTTGTAGTAATTGTGTTTGTTGTTATTACTATCTTTATTGCTGCTGTTATTATCATTATTATTGCTGATTTTGTTGTTATTGTTGTTGCTGCTTATTCCATTATTACTGTTGTTGTTGTTTTTGTATTCGTTTATTTTCTGCTGTTCAATATTCTAGCCTTTGTGATGTGTGTAACCCCGACCGAGCATAACAGAGTGAATGAAGGAGGTGGATAAGAGAGACACAAGAACGTAGAAGAAGAGGAGATCAGTTTGCGTCATGTGGATTAATTTTTATTTATTTCATTATCTGTTTTGTCTTTTTTTTTATTGTCTCATCTCTCTTGACACACGCGTGTGGTGTGGGATTTTTTATTCTGTCTCTCTCTCTCTCTCTCTCTCTCCCTCTCTCTCTCTCTCCCTCTCCCTATCTCCCCCTCCCTCCCTCCCTCTCTCCCTCCCTCCCTCCCTCCCTCCCTCCCTCTCCTTCTCTCTCTCTCTCTCTCTCTCTCTCTCTCTCTCTCTCTCTCTCTCTCTCTCTCTCTCTCTCTCTCTCTCTCTCTCTCTCTCTCACTCTCCCTCTCCCTCTCCCTCTCTCTCCCTCTCCCTCCCTCTCCCTCTCCCTCTCCCTCCCTCCATCCCTCTCTTCCTCCTTCCCTCCCTCCCTCTCTTCCTCATTCCCTCCCTCCCTCTCTTCCTCCTTCCCTCCCTACCTCCCTTCTTCTTTTCCTTATCCACTTATTCCTCTCCCTCCACCTCCTACCCCCTCCTTCTTCTTCTCCAGCCTTCCTTCTTCCTCCCTACCTTCTTCTCTTCCTTCCTTCCTTCCATTCTCCATCTCTGCCCCTCTCATCTCTTCTCCATCCTCCCCCCTGCTTCGCCCACCTCTTCTGTCCCCAAACCACCTGGCACCCACCTGTCGAGAGCGCCCCCCCCCCCTGGCAGCTGGTTTCCCACTTATAATTCTTTTTTTTTCCTCTACTACCTTCTTCTTCTTCCTCTTCTACTTCCTCGTTCTCCCCTCCTCTTCCTCCCCTCCTCCTCCTCCACCTCCTCCTCCACCTCCTCCTCCTCCACCTCCTCCTCCTCCTCCTCCTCCTCCTCCTCCTACTCCTCCTACTCCTCCTACTCCTCCTACTCCTCCTCCTCCTCCTCCTCTTCCTTTTCCTCCTCCTCCTCCTCCTCCTCCTCCTCCTCCTCCTCCTCCTCCTCCTCCTCCTCCTCCTCCTCCTCCTCCCCCCCCTTATCATCATTATTTCCCCCCTATCCCCTTCTTCCTCGTCTTCTTTTTCTTTTTATTCCTTTTCGTCGTCTTCTGTATTTCGAACGAACGAGGAACAACTGAGAAGCTTGATAAAGACCTTCATGTATCGTATGATTATTATGAGATATTTATTAATGTACTGTATTTTTTATATATATTTTTATCAGGGTTAGTTTGTTATAATCTTGTTTAACAGTACTGTTATAGTTATGAACAATGCTGAGATAATGATGTTAATATTGTTGATATTATCTTTTTTATTATTGTTAGTTTTATTATTATATTTTTTATTATTTATATTAACATTATTATGAACATTATTGCTATTATGATTATAATTATTAGCATTATTGTTATTATGATTATTATTGGGATTGTTCTTAATTTTATTATAGTACTTTTCTTGTTCCTGTTATGTATCTTCTAGATTTTAAAATTTATTTGGCTTCAGTTTTCTTTCATTGTGCGGCTTCATTTCATTGAATTTATTTGTTCCAGTGGATTAAAATATTGATTTGATCTTTCATTCGCTAGGTAGCATAGGGTTGTTTTTTATTTTTTGTTTTGTTTTGTTTTGTTAATTACAGACCTATTTATTTATGTATTTATTTATCTTCGTGTGCACTGTTTGGAGGAAAGAGGATCTGTGTTTGTCTGTCTCCATCTATCTATCTATCTATCTATCTCTATCTATCTTGCGTGCGTGGCTGCGAGTGCTTGCCATTGATCACGGGAGCGAGGGAGGGAAGCCCCCAGGTCTCCCGGAGGCTTTTGTTGGCGGGAGTGAGACTTCATTGACGAAATGAAGCCCTTTTGTCGAGTCGTTTGGCTTGGTCTCGCCCCGCCTCTCCTTCCGGCCGGCGGGGGGGAGGGGGGGAGGGGGGGAAGCCTGATATGGGAGGCTTCAAGAGCCATGTATATCAATTTGTCTGTCTGTCTGTCTGTCTGTCTGTCAGTATCTATCGATCTGCCTTTATCTCTATTTCTAGATCTATGTAAATGTATATTTTATATATATATATATATATATATATATATATATATATATATGAATATGGGGGTCTGATATGGGGTGTTTCAAGTGTCTTATAAGTGTAACTATCCATCTGTCTATCTTTATCTATCTATCGATCTGTATATCTTTATCTTGCTTTATCTCAATTTCTAGATGTGCATAAGCATCTATCTCAGTTATCTGTATATTCGTGTGTCTGTATGGCGTGAGGAGGCTCGATATAGGAATAATTTAAGGAGACTTATAACACGTACGTTTAAGTGTACATCAAGAGATCGTATTTATTACAACTTGCACTAGGCTTTATTTATTACAACTTGTACTAGGTTTTATGCGAAGAT
>NC_061832.1:589682-592182 GCF_019202785.1 Penaeus chinensis
TCACTGCCACCACCCATTTAATTACCGTATGGGAACGGGATGTCAGTGTTGTGAGATGATGATAGTGTAAGGGAAGGGTGTAAGAAAGGGAGAGACAGTAAGTGTGTGCGTGTGTGTGTGTGAGAAAGAGAGGAGGAGTGTAAGTGTAGTTGCGAGAGTTCGGTAAGCGTGATGATTTTAGCCGAAGGAGGCGTGTGCGGAGGGGATGACTCCCCAAACGCGATATGATGCCGAGGTGTGTGACACTGTTTCCCGGTCCGAAATTTACCCTCATCTACCGTTTACTCCGTCTCAGTTCCTGGGGTCTTGTTCTCCCACTACAATATGACGTGAGGGTTATATTATAGAGAGTATCGGAATTTATAATTTATTAAATGAGAAAGATCACTGAATCATAAAACACATAAAATATATCACTGAATCATAAAACACATAAAATATATCACTGAATCATAAAACACATAAAATACAAAAACACTGAACGTAAAAGACAGTAACAGAACTGAACGTAAAAGACAGTAACAGAACTGAACGTAAAAGTACACATGAAATTAAAACATTCAAAGAACACATGAAAGTAAAAAAAACTAAATTAACACATGAACATAAAAAGCTAGAAAAACATGAACGTAAGGATAGAGACCTTACCTGTTACCGAGGCACCGGTCTATAAATCTGTATACTTTACTAGATATGCACAAGTATCTCCGGCGACCTAATTTAAATGCTTCTCACGACCACTTAGCTGGACAGGGAAAGGCCCATTCCGGGGTTCCACTGCGACTGCTCGCAAAGCGACCAAGGACCAATCTCCTGTCATGCCCCTCTGGTCTTCCCTCTATGCCTCGTAGCGCGAAAATATATAACTAGGGAGGGGAATCTTTCCTCTAATTGAATTTTTAAAAATTACGTTAAAATAATTGAAAGTTACAAAATAAACATGTAAAAGTAAAGAACTAAAATAAATACTGAAGTAAAAAGAGATAAAATAAGAAATTCCCTCCTACTCATTAAGTTCCTTATTTGTACTATGTTTTCCTTCGTTCTTGTGTTCATGTGTTAGGGTACATTAACAATATAAAATAAAACTTTTAATAGTTATAAAAAACACACACATAAAATACAACAGTAAAAGAATGGAAGTAGCCGCGTTTTCTCTCCAGGGAGCACGTTTTCTATGTGGGTGTGGAGCCGCAGGGCGAGTGTAGGGCATCCTCACCCTCGGGAGATAAATAGCTTCTTAAAGTTGTCTGGATATATCCTTTATCACCCTTTTTTCGTGCCTGCGGGATAGTTAATGTGAGAGGGAGTATGAGCAAATTTCACCGTCGTGGTCACGGTGAAAACCGTGGTTCACGACACTCTCCCTTCCCCCCCGCCCCCTTCCTCTCCCTTCCCCCCCGCCCCCTCTTTCTCCCTCCCTCTTCCTGGCTCCTTCGATAAGCGCATTTTCTTTTCGGATTAGATTAGCGCGCAATTCCCCCTCCCTCCCCCCCCCCTACCCCTTTTCCGCGCGTTGGTAAAAGCGCTTTGAAGCAAGGTCTGTTTAAGTACGTGGACCTTGCTTTGGCTCTTGGGGATGGCACGAGGAGTTTTTACTTTTTGTTGAATATATATATTTATATATATATATTTTTTTTTTTTATTGAGTTGTATATATTTTTTTTTTTAGGGTTTCGTGTATATATACATCCTCGCGTGAGTACAGTAATTTCTGATGATTTTATTACTGTTATCATCATTATTGTTGTAATTCATTATTATTATTATTATTATTATTATTATTATTACTATTGATTATTGTTATTATTATCATTATTATTGATATTATTATTGTTCTTCTTGTTGTAATTTTATTGTCAGTGTCCTCATGATTTGCATACTTTTGCCCAACACGTTTTCGTTCCAGATGAGCGTCCCTTTGAAATGGCTTCTGCTGTCGGTCCAGTTGTTTTGGGTCAATGTAGGTCGGCGGAGGACGCGTTGGAGTGCGGTGGGGTCACTGGTGGGGGTCGTGTGCCGTGTTGGGGGGAGGGGGAGGGGGGAGGAGGAGGGGGGAGGGGGGGAGGGTCTCTCGCTGTTTGCTTCTCTTTTGTTTTGTGTTTTTTTATGTTTTGCTGTGTTTTTGTTTTTTTGTTTGTTTGTTTTTTTGTTTTTGCTGTGATTTTTTTTACTATTTCTTTTTATGTCTTTTGCTTTCGTTCTGCCTTTCTCTTTTCTTTTCTTTTTTTCTTTCTATCTTTGTTGCTCTCTCTCTCACTCTCTCTTTGTTTCTATCTCTCTCTCTCTCTCTCTGTCTCTCTTTCTCTTTGTCTCTCTCTCTCTTTGTTTCTCTCTCTCTCTCTCTCTCACTCACTCTCTCTCTCTCACTCACTCTCTCTCTCTCTCTCTCTCTCTCTCTCTCTCTCTCTCTCTCTCTCTCTCTCTCTCTCTCTCTCTCTCTCTCTCTCTCTCTCTCTCTCTCTCTCATCTATTTCTCTCCTCTCTAATTCTCCTTATT